>NW_007828482.1:0-790 GCF_000696425.1 Galeopterus variegatus
TAGCTTCAAACACCTGGATGATTTTCACGATGTAAAAAGACACTTAGAAGCTCCACCTCCCAATCCCCACCTCCCACCCATGTAGGGTTGGGGTGTGGCCCAGGTCCAACCACACAGTGAGAGAATCTGAGGACTAGGTGACTCCAGGTATCACCCCTGGGCCTTTGGAGCTAGGCCAGGTGAGATTTCCTGTCCTTCCCTCCTTGGTTTTGGTGGCAGTAGGGGAGGGACTGAGACCAGACCACTGCCTGGCCTCTCATTGACCTTGTGGCACTGGGCAAGCAGCCTCATTTTCTCATTTGGAAAGTGGAGATAATGTAAAGATTTCTCAGCAATCCCATCTCTTCAGTCTCGGGGGGTGGGTGCCAACCACTGCTGGGGAAGCTGGGGGCTGTGTAATTCCCTGGGTAAGAGAGTCAGTCTCAGAGTGTCGTGGAGATGCCCCAACTCCCTGGCTCTACCCTGGCACCTGCTTTCCAGGGCTGTGAGTGGAGGGGTCTTGAGCAGAGAGACACAGTCCTCCCATGGAAAGGTCACGGATGTCCACTTACCGATCCCTTTCATGGCTTTGTACAGGGTCTCCGCATCTGGGTCTGGGTTAAAGTGGGGATTGCCCTTCACCGTGACACCATCCTGTTCAATCTGCAAGAGAGCCAGGTCTGCTCAAATCAGGAAGGGAAGGGAGGACAGCGCAGGCTCCCAGCCCACCTTTTGGCCCGCCCCTGCAGAGTGAGCTCCTTCCGTGGGCACTGAGACCAGCTCGGCCCCTGCAGGCCACTGGCTGAGCCCT
>NW_007828483.1:0-790 GCF_000696425.1 Galeopterus variegatus
TCATGGTTTTTAAATGTTCATACAGATAGATTCTGAAGTAAATACAGATGTGTGTATGCATAGGTAAGTAAATATATATAAATATTGGAGATTGATCTATCTAGCTATCTCCAAGTTCTGTCTGCTGAGAGGGTCTGCAGTGATACTCGAGTGGTGAGTACCCATAGAGCCCAGATCTTGGTTTCTCAACAGTATTCTGCAGTAAAAGGAATCAGGCCTCCTTGGAAAAGTGGTTGAATCCTGGGCAGTGATGGGGAAAATATGAGATAAACCTGCAGCATCTCACGGGGCTGAAAAGTAAGAAAGTTCTCAACAAAGGCTGAACAAGTTGAAAGGGAAGAAGAGCTATCCTGAAAGAGCTCCCAACAGCTGAAGAGGGAACAATTGAGCAAGAAAATAAATGGTAGGACTGGATTATAACCCACAGAATGAAATAGATATCCATGAATCTGTAATGATATAAATAACTAAATGAATAAATTAGTCAGGGGAGAGAGGACAGCTCTTCCTTGGAGAAGAACTCCAATTAATGGATGTAGAAGGCATGGGTAAAATAGGTGATCACCATTGGAACACCACGGTGATAACTGCTGCTGACAAGAACCACTGATGAAGGTGAAATTAGTGAGTGAAAGTATGAGGAGAAACAGAACATTTGCATAGTCTCCAAATATCTCCCCTAAGATATTTATTAATTACAAAGGGAAAAGCAATCTTTAGAGTGAAGAAACTCAGCATACAAGCCTTAATAAAATGATTACAACTAACATCACCAGTTAGGACATATTGA
>NW_007828484.1:0-790 GCF_000696425.1 Galeopterus variegatus
TAATACTTCTAACACTATGTTGCAGAGGAGTGGTGAGAGTGGGCATCCTTGTCTAGTTTCTGTTCTTAAGGGAAACACTTACAGCTTTTCCCCATTCAGGATGATATTGGCAGTAGGCTTATTATTTGTGGCTTTAATTGAGCTGAGATATTTTCCATACATACCTAAGTTGTAGAGAGTCTTTATTATGAAGGAATGTTGAATTTTGTCAGATGCTTTTTCAGTGTCTATAGAGATGATCATATGGATTTTGTCTTTGCTTTTATTGATGTGCTTTACCACACACACTGATTTGCATATGTTGAACCAAGCTTACATCACTGGGATGAATCCCACTTTACCATGGTGTATAATTTTGTGTGTGTTGCTGTATTCTGTTAGCTAGTATTTTATTGATTATTTTTGGGTCTATATTCATCAACGATATTGGTCTGTAGTTTTCTTTTAATGTATCTTTTTCTGGTTTTGGTATCTGGGTGTTGTTTGCCTCATATAATGAGTTTGAGAGAGTGGCCTCTGTTTCAATCTTTTGCAGTATTTTTTAGAGCATTGGTATCTATTCCTCTCTGAAGGTTTGGTAGAACTCTGCAGTGAATCCATTTGTTCCCAGGCTTTTCATTGTTGGGAGACTTCTGATAACAGCTTCAATTGATTTTACTGTTATTGGCCTCTTCAGATTTTTTACATCATCTTGATTCAGTTTTGGTAGTTTGTATGTTTCCAGAAATTTGTCCTCTTCCTCCAGATTTACAGATTTGTTGTCATATAGTTGTTTATAGTAGTTTTTTTT
>NW_007828485.1:0-790 GCF_000696425.1 Galeopterus variegatus
ATGGCAACAGTGTGGGTCTTTCTCACATCGCAGAAATGGTGGAGCAGAGACAGACTCTCACGTGCTCTCGTGTTAAAGCCCCCAGAACCACACCCCTGACCACCATTATTAATGCATTCACTACTGCACAGTCCTACAATCTAATCCCCTCTTCAAGGCTCCACCTTTCAATTAATATAACAGGATTTTCCACCCTCTTAACAGTCACAGTGGGGACCAAGCTTCTAATACATAAAACTTGGGGGATGCAATTCAATGAATCCCCAGCACAGAAGGTTTGGGGAAAGGAAAGGCAAGGTGTCTTATAGGAATTCAGTGTAGTCCTTGTTACTGACGTTACTTTAAAGGAGAAAACTTTTACCTGGCATTGTGGCATCTGATGTCACTGTACTTCTCCATGTTTTTATAATTCAGTTCAGTGACTGGTCATCAAGAGCTCTGTGCCAGCCCTCCCAGTGAGAAGGAACAAGCCTCACTCTCTAGCCCAAAGAACACACAGTCTGTGGGGTACTCAGGTGTGCAGCTGGCAGCAGCACAGGCAGAGCCAGGCACGTGTGTGGAGGAGGCGAGGTTGCTCACCTTGGGTGGTCTGGAGAAGAGTTTTCACTAGTTCAAGATGGAAGTTTTCCAGATGAGGGAAGCAATGCCAGCAAAGAAGCACAGTGGTGCTGGATGGGATGCTGGATGGATGAGGGGTAGAGGCTCCTAGAGGGAGGTCTGGCAGGGGAGACAGTATGATCAGTGGTTAGGGACAGAGTCCAGAACTAGACTCTCTAGGTTCAACTTCAAA
>NW_007828486.1:0-790 GCF_000696425.1 Galeopterus variegatus
AGATAAACAAAATTGACAAACCTTTAGCTAGACTAGACTAACAAAGAAAAAAGAGGAAGACTCAAAATCAGAAACAAAAAAGGAGACATTACAACCAATACCACAGAAATACAAAGGATCATAAGAGACTACTACTACAACCATATGTGAACAAACTGGAAAACCTAGAAGAAATGGATAAATTCCTGGACACATACAACCTACCAAGGTTGAATTATGAAGAACTAGAAAACCTAAATGGATCAGTAATGAGTAATGAGATTGAAGCAGTAATAAAAAGTCTCCCAGCAAAAAAACCCAGGACAAGATGGCTCCACTGCCAAATTCTACCAAACATTTAAAGAACTAAAACTAATTTTTCTCAAACTCTTTCAAAAACTGAAGAGGAGGGAATACTTCCAAACTCATTCCATGAGGCCAACATCAACCTCATATGAAAACTGGAAAAAGACACAATAAAAAAATAAAACTACAGACCAATATCCCTTATGAACACAGATGCAAAGATCCTCAATAAAATAGTAGCAAACAGAATCCAACAACACATTAAAAAGGTCATTCACCACGATCAAGTGGAATTCATCCCAGGGATGCAAGGATAGTTCAACATATACAAATCAATTAATGTGATACATCATATCAACAAGAAAAGGGAAAAAAACCACATGATCATTTCAATAGACAGAAAAAATGTTTGATAAAATCCAACACCCCTTCATGATAAAAATGCTCAACAAACTAGGTATAGAAGGAATGTACCTCAACACAATAAAGGCCATATATGACAAAC
>NW_007828487.1:0-790 GCF_000696425.1 Galeopterus variegatus
ACAGAACGCTCGGCCCTCTCCTCCAGCCTCTGATAAAACAATCTCCAGAAAAAACCAAAACAAAAACAAAACAAGAAAACAACCTCTGGATTGCACATTTCTGGGAAAGGCCTTCTGTGGGCAGGAGGCCGCCTCCACCGGCCATGCTGCCATCCACATGTGGGGCCCTGCACCTGCCACTCATAGGCTAGGCCTCCAGATGCCAAACCATGGCCATCAGGCCCACACCAACAAAGGCTTCAGTTATTTTTGTGCTCAAAATTTTGTGGATAAAATTCAGACTCACCTAGATGACCTAAATCTGTCTTGCTTCTGACCAAAAAATCAGACTTCAAAAGACACCCTCTTCCTCCAGCTCAGAGTGGCTGTTAGGAAAATAGGACCTTCTGCCTGTCTGACCCGTCCTGCCTCCCTCAGGCCCTTCCCAGCCCCACAGGGCCCACATAGGAGCCTAAACTCAGCTCTGTGTCCCAGCCCTCTTGAGCGGGCTCCTGTCTGTCCCCCAAGGCCTCTTGCACCTTCAGGCTGCAAACACTCTCCCCCTCGAGTCCCTCCTGGAAACTGCTCTCTCCTGGGTCGCCCCTCCACCATGTCTGAAGGCTTCTTCCCTCTCAGCCTAGCTTCTGGGTGGGAGGCCCCCTAGTCCTCCCCTGTGCCAGGGATTTGTGTCTCTGTTTAGTTGCCCCTCTGGATGGCAGGGACCAAGCAATGTGGAGTGGACATGGGAGGCTCCCAGTAGCCCACTCATCAAGCCCCCGGAGTTCCAGGGGACCAGAGAGGGGTGCTCTGT
>NW_007828488.1:0-790 GCF_000696425.1 Galeopterus variegatus
TGGTGGGAGCTAAAAATAAATAAATAAATTCACACGCACACACAAAAAAACTGGGGGGGGGAGGAAGACTTAACAACTACAACTCCTTGAAGTTGATACGACAAGCAAACAGAAAGGACATTGTTGGGTGGGAGGGGGGTTTAGGTAATGGGCCACAATAATCAACCTCATTGAATATCGACAAAATAAAATTAGGAAAAAAAAATTATTTTTTAAAATTTTATTTATTTATTTTTTTTCTCTTTTTTTTTTCGTGTCCGGCAACAGATCGCAACCCTCAGTGTTGCGCCCGTATCGGACCAGGACCGGCAACGGGATTGCAACCCTTGGTGTCGCGCCCGCACCTCGCTCAGCCAGTGAGCGGGAACCGGTCTGTATGTGGGATCTGAACCCTCGGCAGGAGCGCCGCCGTGCCCCCAAGCGGCGCACTGTAGCAGTGCACCACTGGGCCGGCCCGGAAAAAAAAAATTAAAAAAAAAAAAAAATCATCTTCACAGCAACCCTATGGGGTAGCACTATTATGTCCCCATTTGAGAAACGAAGAAACTGAGGCGTGGTGAGTTTGAGTACCTTGTACTACGTCATACAGTAAGTTGGACACCGGAATCCAAGCTTTTAATTTGTTAGGTGTTAGTTGCCTTCCCCCCCTCCTCTATACCTTCCCGTAGGTCTTAGAATTAACTTCCTCCAATTATGATTTTAAATCAGAGGAGAAGGAACATTTGTAGATGACCTATAGAAAGACTCCACACTGCCAAATACTCAGTATCTTGTGATTCAAAATAGAGAG
>NW_007828489.1:0-790 GCF_000696425.1 Galeopterus variegatus
GCCACACCCTTTAAGAATGTTAAAACTTAAAAACACTGGCAATACCCAGTGAAAATCCCACGTGCTGCTGAAGGAACCACCATTGAGCAGGTTCTCAGAGAGTTCAACACATACCTTCCATGCACCAGCCACACCTAGGTATTCACCCAAGAAAAATAAAGCACATCCACACAAAACCCGTACATAATGTTCACAGCAGCTTTATGCAAAACAGCCCCAAACCAGAAGCAACCCAAATGTCCACCAACATGAATGGATACATACTGTAGTGTCTGTGCATCAGAATGCTCCACAGCAAGGGCGAGGACAAACTGCCGATGCTGCCGATCTGCCGACGCTACCAACACAGGCAGCCCACACAGAGGAAGGCTGACAACATCACACTGAGTGAAAGAAAGCAGCCACCAGAGCACACCCTGTGTGATTCCACTTACACAAAATCCTAAAGATGGGAA
Organism: Galeopterus variegatus; assembly: GCF_000696425.1. Classification (NCBI taxonomy): domain Eukaryota; kingdom Metazoa; phylum Chordata; class Mammalia; order Dermoptera; family Cynocephalidae; genus Galeopterus; species Galeopterus variegatus. The sequence continues at coordinate 456 of NW_007828489.1, forward strand.
TTCTAACCTAATCTATAGGAATAGAAATCAGTTCAGTGGGTACCTGTGGTTGAGGGTGGTTGGGCCTAACTGCAGAGGCACAGCCTTAAAAATTAAAAAAAATCTTTGCTACCACCAAGGAAACCATCATAGTGAACGTTTTAAGGGGTACAGTGCAGTTCTGTGAGGTAAGTGACTCAAGCCTCCTGCATCTGCACATTAAGGTGTTGGTGCTTCTGAGTGGTGATGGGTGGGGTGCCTGCGTGGGATGTCAGGCTAGGCTGCCACAGGGCCTGCGGTGCAGCCACGCACCTGGTGCCAGCTACCAGTAGGTGGGTGGCACCTCAGTAAATGCC
>NW_007828490.1:0-790 GCF_000696425.1 Galeopterus variegatus
CCTTTGAAGATTATATAATCACTTATCTTTTCTATTTTTAAAGCAGATTAATTTGATTTAGTAGAAAGAGGACAAGGGAGAAAAGAAAGGAATAATGGGAGAAAGCCAATATTATTTCTTTCAATGCAGTTTGGTTTAGAGTCATTGTAATAGGTCTGGAAAATTAGAATTGGAAAAAGAAAATCAATTGTGATGCTATATTCTAGTTTGGAAGGGAACATAAATCCACACTGGCACCGACTTCCTAGTGCTAGATAATTAGGACTGCTTTGTTCTCATGTGGGAGAGGCAGGGGACTCATCATTTTCTTAAATCTATTATTATTATTAAATGTCGTGAATAGCAAGAATTCTCTTAGGAATGCAAGACTCTCACAGGATGCATCTGTCATGCAAGTCAGGGGTAAGCAGCACGTCTCTCTCTCGTGGTGTGGGAAGGGGCTCTGTCCTAGCAGTGGGTCTCCACATGAGTTTTTGCCCAACTCTCTCACCCCCCACCGCTTGTTGGACATCAGATTAAACCCCTTTATTATCTTTCTCCGTGAAGATTTCTGAAGATTTTATTCTCAAACAGTATTTTGGAATGGTAAAATAAATGCAGTCTATAGTTTGGGTTTTTAATGCCATTGAAATCTTTAGGAAACTTTTGGTTTTTCACAGTTTCTTTTTTGTTGCTTTTGTCTATTTCACTTTGATAATATCACAACAAAAATTCAGTTCAGGTGGCTAGGAATATGTAAATTATATTTATGGATGGTGGGAAATTTTAAGTAAAGGGTGGGAGGCAAATC
>NW_007828491.1:0-790 GCF_000696425.1 Galeopterus variegatus
AAATCTCAGCCTCTTCTCTACCTTGTTTCCTCTGCCCCATCCACACTGACCTTCTGCACTTTTGGTTTCTCACATCATCACTGTGAGCTCCTTGGAGCAGTTCGTAGCATCTCCATCCTCTAATTGAGTGCTTCTCAAACTTTTTGAACCCATGCTTCCCAAATTAGTGAGTGTAGAAGGTGCACAATGGAACTTTGTTAACTTCTTCAAATATTAATTTTCATACTATTTATTTAGAAATCTGCAGTTTATCAGTTATAAGGGTATAGCCATAACTAAGAGAGATGAATACATTAGTTTTGGAAGGAGGCTGGCTTAAATAACTACGATTTGGTAAGCAATTTTAAAAAACGGAAATTTGATAATGTCATCCCTGTGCTAAAACAGTTGAGTAGTTTCTATCGCTTTGGGATAAAGACCCACATTTTCAACATGGCTTATGAGTCATGGCATGATCTGGCCCTTGCCTGTGTCCCCCCTATCTCTCCTCCCCCACACTGAACTACATTTTCACTTCCTTGTGATGCTTCAGGTGCAGACTTCTTACAGAAGCTGGTCCGTCTATGTGGAGGACTTTTTCTGCCACTCTCTGCGTCCTGCCCTGACCTCCAGTTGTTGGCCTCACTAAGCCCTTCCAACTTTATCTAATCCTTTAGAAAGTCCAACATTACATCACTTCCTTGGGAAGTTCATTCCTGACCTCTAAGCTAGGTTTAGTTTCTCTGTGACATATTCCCATGACACTCTATTTACCCTTTCTGCATCATGTCTAATGTTTAATGAATATATT
>NW_007828492.1:0-790 GCF_000696425.1 Galeopterus variegatus
TATATCTATAAAACAGAGATCTTGCTGAGGTAGTATGTGATCTGCAAAGTTTGGATAGAGACGAATCAATATTCACGTATATTTTGAAGCTATATATATATTTTTTTCTTTTTGTCTTTTTTCGTGTCCGGCAACGGATCGCAACCCTCAGTGTCACGCCCGTACCGGACCGGGACCGGCAACGGGATCGCAACCCTCGGTGTCGCACCTGCACCTCGCTCAGCCAGTGAGCGGGAACCGGTCTGTATGTGGGATCCGAACCCTCAGCGGGAGCGCCACTGCACTCCCAAGCAGCGCACTGTAGCAGTGTGCCACCGGGCTGGCCCTGAAGCTATATTTTAAAATGTTGAATTTTAATTCAAGTTAATCACATGATGTCTTATACAAAATTTCAGGTATATTCTGATTCCTTACTTTCCCTGCCCAAACACATTAATTTAAAACATCCTAATTCAACTTATTTATATTAAGAAAATTATAGAAATAATTCTAAGGGTGTGGGAAGAAGTGTTTAAGATAATATAAAAGAAAGAGTTATGTGTTTTGCCTGTTTTATCCAATAGTTAACAGGTGTCTCAGCTAACAAAATAAAAAATCACTATGAAATGTTACCTTCAATCTTTAATTATTTTCTTATTTATTTATTTATTTTTAAGTGACAAATAAAAATCGTATATATTATCATCTTTAAAATGTTGTTTTATAATATATATGCATTGTGGAATGGCTAATCAAACTAATTAACATATGCATTACCTTACAAACTTATTTTTTCAGTGAGAACACTTAA
>NW_007828493.1:0-790 GCF_000696425.1 Galeopterus variegatus
AGTTTTAAAAACTTGAAACAAGTCTATCACCAACCAAAATGAGCTTATCTAAACCTGCCATTGTCTAAGATGAATATGAGAAAAAATATGGTATGAAACAGCTTTATGAAAATCACCAGAGGAGATTACAAAACTTTGTGACTTGAGGCATTTCTCTCAGTGAAGGGAATAGCACATCATACTGATTTTTTGATTGAGCTATATGACAGGCTAGATGGCAGGTCACAGCTGAAAAGACAGCTGGAGTTAGGCATTACCCATCACTCATATGCCAAAAAATATTCTGAGTTCAACTTTGCTATGTTCAAGCACATGCTGATGAAGTTCTGAATCTAACATAGTATCAAAATAGAGTATATCCACATTACATAAGGAATATTTGGGTTAGGTTGTCAGAGTCAAGTTTCCCTCAATGATTTGACTAATGCTGACAATCAATTGAATAATTCAGATGCTATTTAATATGAATGAGGAGAGAATATTGAAGTATCCAATTTAATTGATTTAATTAGCATGATGATTGTCAATTTTCCACCTCCATTTGTTAATTTATATGAGCAATTATAGCTCACTGAACACTAATTTCTGAATCATGAAGATGAATACACATATATTAAAAGAGAGTAATAGAAAGAGAGACTGGCATGTAATAATGTTTTTTACTAAAATAATCATTTTTATCCTTTACATTTTGTTTGGCTGTTTTATTGTGTTACATTTACTAATTAATTTCTGTACCCTTTTTTTCTAAAATAGGGCAGAATGTAGAGGATATTTTAGGAAAAAAAAA
>NW_007828494.1:0-790 GCF_000696425.1 Galeopterus variegatus
TGCCCTCAAAATCCATTCTTCCTATTCATCCCTCTCTTCCCCCAACCACTGCCAATCACTGGATCTTTTTCTCATCTCCATAGTTTCGTCTTTTCCAGAATTTCAAACAGTTGGAATAATACAGTATATAGCCCCTTCAGACTGGCTCCTGTAGTTAGTAACAAGCATTTAAGATGCCCCCATGTCTTTTCAGGACTCAATAGCTAACTTCATTTTAGTGCAGAATGATACACGATTTTTTAACGTACCACAGTTTATTTGTTCACAATCCTACTGACAGGCATCTTGTTTGCTTCAGGTATAAACAAAGCTGATATAATCGTGTAGGTTTTTGTGTGCATGTTACTTTTCCACTCACTTGTGTAAATACCATGGAGTGCGATTGCTGGATCATATGGTAAGCGTATGTTTCATATTGTAAAAAATTGCCAAAATATCTTCCATACTGGCTGTACCATTTTTCATTCTCACCAACAATAAAGGAAAATTCGTCTTGATTCACATCCACACCAGCATTTGCTTTTGTCAGTGTTTTGCATTTTGGCCATTCTAATAGGTGTGTAGTGCTTTCTCATTATTGTTTTAATTTGATTTCCCTGACATATGATGTTGAGAATTTTTAATATGCTTTTTTCCATATACAACATCTTTGGTGAGGTCTTTGTTTAATTATTTCATTTATTTTTTAATTGTGGTGTTTAATTTTTTCATATTCTGTTTTTAAAGTTTTTTGCATTTTTTGGAGAACAATCCTTTTTTTTTTTTTTTTTTTTCCTTTTTGTCTTTTTTC
>NW_007828495.1:0-790 GCF_000696425.1 Galeopterus variegatus
TCAGCCCTAAGACTGCCCAGTTCTAACCCTGTAGCTGCATTTCAGTCAGCAGGAAAGAGGCGGTAAAACACTGCCTCCTCCCTTTACCAAGACCTCCCAGAAGGTCACTTTTGTTTATATCCCATTGGTCAGAAATTGGTCACATATGTAGTCTTCATGTTGGCAGCCATTTGATGGATTAAAACAGATAGAGAGTGGGTACTGGACAAGAGTTAGTCTCTGCCACCGTTGCCATGCATTTTTTTTTTTTTGCCTTTTATCTGTTACCTTCCTGGAATGTGAAAGAAATGTAGAGCTCGAAGGACTCCAGGGGACCCAGTTCTACTTTTTTTCTTAGATGAAAAAAAGAAACATTTATTAAGCCAGTGTAGTTATGTTTTGTTAAGTAAAGTTAAATAATCTTCAACTAATAATTGAAGGAAATGAGACCCCAGAAATTAGCAGAAGCTAAAATGTGGTATGGGTTGAATGGAGGAAAATAGATTCAAGTCACTGAAAACTAATGTTGATTTTATACAATATCCTCCAGGAAATAGAAGCTATGTGGTAGTGCTAACCTGATAAATACAATAAAAAACAAGCAAAGACAGTGCAAGGAGGAAATCTGCAACATTTCTTATGTCCAATAACTCTTATAGCCCTAGGTGTAAAATCTTAATATAGTATTAGTAAAACAAATCTAACAGTGTACAAAAGGTATTATGTACCATGACCAAGGGAATTTATTCCAGGTATGCAAACTGAAATTCAATATTTAAAAATCAATTAATAGAATCTACCTTGTTAACAG
>NW_007828496.1:0-790 GCF_000696425.1 Galeopterus variegatus
GGATCCGAACCCTCGGGCGGGAGCGCCGCCGCGCTTCCCAAACGGCGCACTTATCCAGTGCACCACCGGGCCGGCCCGAAAAGTACTCTATTCTTGAAATCAGTATGTTGCATTCACCTATTTTTCTGAGGTTGTTATTAATCATTCTTTTATCCCTTTCCCTTAATGCTCCTTTACCAGGAGATTTTTTAGGTAGACTGCCATGATATGCTCAGTTACAGTATTTATGTTAATAATGATAGGGAGAAATAGGAGGGCTTTTGTGTCGTGGGATTTAACTGAATTTGGGACTATTGCTGCCATTTACTATATCAGAGTGCAGCTCGTATATACCTATTGTTTTTCCGGGTGAAACTTCATGAAATGATCTAACTGTTCTAAGACTTTCCATGAATTACATTTAGGTCACCAACTTAAGTGACATAGTACTGTACCACTTATTTTTATTACTAAGATTCCCAGCAGGTTCTGCTAACTGGATGATAGCTCCAGAGACCTTAGCTGGAAATATGGTTGTCATCAGTTACAAGGCACCGGGCTTAGAGTTCGTATTTGAAGCACTACCCCAGAGCTCAATTTAGTTCTGAATGTTCGGAATGTCTTTCAATTAGCACGTCTTAAATATTTTTTAAAGAAATAACCATGGTTTGACTACTATATTCTAAACATAAACCCGAAACTGTAGTGTTAGTAATTATTATGTAATTAGAGATGAATGAATTGAGCTTCATTTGGGGTTTGTAAAATACCTCAAGCAATTTTTCAAACATTTTGAAATATATTTCGTAAC
>NW_007828497.1:0-790 GCF_000696425.1 Galeopterus variegatus
TGTCTTGCTCCCCAGAGACTAGGCACTGTGTCTTAAAAGATGAATAGCTGTAGTGTAGTGATTTCATTTGCATGTTCTTTTATGATCCTCTGCTTCTCAACTGTTAGAGTAGTGTGATTTAGAGTTGCATGATGCTCCTGGACTTCTGTTTGCCACTCCTAAAACTGGTTCTCCCTGCACTAAAATTGACCAACGGGACAGGACTGCAATATGGAGAAAAGAGCATTCCACCGGGGGAAACTTGAAAGGAGGCTGGCATTGATTTTCCAAAGTAAAAGAAAGTGATGGATAGAAACATCCCAAGGAGAGGGATGCATTTGGGAGCTATGATGACTGCCAGTGCTAACTTGGGCTCCTCTCCACACGACCTCAACACCTCTCCCCCAGCAGACCCAACTTACAGCACACACCCAGCCATGGAGCTGAACAGAAAACCACGTTTTTGTTTCTCTTCCTCCCTCACATTCTTTGGAGGGTGGTCTGCACATGTTTGCTTTCATGTCCCAAAACCCTGGACATTTTTTTCCAGGAAGGGAGCAAACTTTAACTTATTGCTTTGATGGTTGTCAGGGCCAAGGATGTATGTCTAGTTTCCTCTTTGGCTTTAAGAACATTACAAGCCCTTGCTGTAATGATTCTCATGCAGGCAAATTTTGGAGTACGATCACCAGGAGCACGATGCAAAGTGTTTGCCTTCATCTGCTTAACTGGTATGATATACAGCCATTGTTTTATATTTTCTATTTGAAGTTAGTAAGATTGATTTTTCAAAAGTCTTTACATGTAAGCA
>NW_007828498.1:0-790 GCF_000696425.1 Galeopterus variegatus
AAAGAGATATTTAAAACATTCAAAATAAGTGAAATAGTGGTCACTTTTTTATTTAGTAAGTAGTGGCAGGACACTAAAAATTTCTTTCATAAAGTAAACCAACGTATTATTTCAACACTTTTTAACTCATCCTCATATTGATAAACCAAATCAAAATTAATGGCTTCCTTTAATGTAACTTAAAATTTAAAGTAAGTTATTATCAAAAAATGGAGCTGGAATGACTGCATACCCATATATTAAGAAGAAGTTTGACTCATACTTTGTACCATATACAAAAAATAAACTCAAAATGGGTTATAGACTTTTTCATTTCTAGAAAGAAATATAAGAGAAATACTTCATAAACTTAGGCTTAGGAAAAGAATTCTTAGATAGACATAAAACACACAAACCAAAAAAAATAAATTAATAAATTGGACTTCATCAAAATTTAAAACATTTAGCTTTGAAAGACACTGTTAAGAAAATGAAAAAAACAAGCCACAAACTTGGAGAAAACATTTGAAAATCACATATATAATAAAGAATTCGTATCTAGAATATACCTAAAACCTCAAAATTCAATAAGTAAACAAACAACCTAATAAAAGGCAAAAGGTTTAAGCAGGTATGTCACCAAAGAAGATATATGAATGGTAAATAATCACATGAAAAGATGTTTAACATCTGTAGTCGATCAAATTATGCTGCCCAAAACTCACTGAAGCTTGAATTGTGTCCCCCAACCTTTATATATTAGAAACTTGGCCCCCACTGTGACTGTTAGAAGGGTGGAAAATCCGGTTAC
>NW_007828499.1:0-790 GCF_000696425.1 Galeopterus variegatus
AGGTTGAGGGGAGGGAAAGAAGCTTCTCTGTACAACTTTTCCCTCTGGAAGTTTGGAGGATCTTCTGTTTGTCTTCTGAGCTCTGAATTTTCACCACAATGTGTGTTCTCCTGGCTTATTTTCATCAACTGTGTAAGTGTTCAGGCTACTTGTAAGGTGCTTTGGTCTAGAATTTTATGATCTCAGACATTTTCTGGAATGATGTTGTCAGCTAATCTCCTCCCCTTGCTCTTCAGTGTTTTTTCTTCTGTAAACTACTATTATATGGATATTTGACCTATTGGACTGATTCTTTAATTTTCTTATTCTTTTTCTCCTGTTTTCTTTTTTTTTTTTGTCTTTTTCCATGTCCGGCAATGGATCACAACCCTCAGTGTCGCCCCCGTACCGGACCAGGACCGGAAACGGGATCGCAACCCTCAGTGTCGCCCCCGTACCGGACCAGGACCGGAAACGGGATTGCAACCCTCGGTGTTGCTCCCGCGCCTCGCTCAGCCAGTGAGCGGGAACCGGTCTGTATGTGGGATCTGAACCCTTGGGCGGGAGCGCCGCCGCGCTTCCCAAGTGGCGCACTATCCAGTGCGCCACCGGGCCGGCCCCTTTCTCTCCTGTTTTCTGTTTCCTTTCCTTTTTGCTCTGTCTGGGAGATCTTAATTTTTTTTTGTTCCAATCTTTCTGTTGATCTTTTTCACCATTATAATATTTTTAATTTCAATAACTGTCTTTGGTTTTCTAAATGTTTATTTTTGAGATACTCTGTCCTTGTTGTGTGGTTTACACGCCCTCTCTC
>NW_007828500.1:0-790 GCF_000696425.1 Galeopterus variegatus
AAAGGATGGAAGGATAAGAACTCAAAATTACAGAACTGATTTTTTATACTAGAACAGATATTTAATTTATTTTTGCTTCTATATCTTTCTACTGCCCAATTCTTGACCCATCCTCCAAGTTAACACTTCTCAGAAAGGTACTAGCTCTTTTGAAGCTCTTATCAGTGAAATGTTGTTAGCAGTTCTAGTAAAGATTAGTTAGGTCAAGGATTATCTGGGCATTCCAGTGATCTCTGTTAGTGCTGTCCCCATATCATGGCTGATGACAGAGTTTTCAGTGATTCATCTTAGTCAAAGAAAAAGGTTTCTGAGAACGACCCAGGTCTTCAAGTCCAGTTGATAAAAGGTAGAAAGACTTCTTCATTACTAGAAATCAAGGACTTCTTATCTGGCCTAAGGAACCAGACAAACTGAATCTTATTAGTTTGACCTTTAGGAATCATTATGGAGAATCCACAAAATATCCGTGTTGAGTGGTCAGTGAGCTGGAGTTTTAGCAATCTCTGTAAAAGTACCAGATGACAAATAAACATGTATGGTAGCTCCCTTCTTATCCGCAGTTTCACTTTCTGTGGTTTCAGTTACCCACAGTCAACCACCGTCCAAAAATGTGAAATGAAAAATTCCAGAAATAAACAATTCATAAGTTTTAAATTGCTCACAGTTCTGAGTAGCATGATAAAATCTCATGCTGTCCCACTCTGACCTGCCAAATGATGGCATATGAATCACCCCTTTGTCCAGGGTATCCGTGCTGTCTACAGTACCCGCCCTTTAGCCACTTAGTAGC
>NW_007828501.1:0-790 GCF_000696425.1 Galeopterus variegatus
AACTGATAGGCCACCAGCACACTGGCTATGGCTGCTGCTATGTCAGTGAGCTGTTTTTGAGGCAGCTATGACTGTGGTGGTGGCTGTGGTGTGTTCTGTGTGGTATTGGTGTTTTTTGCATTCTTCTGCCTGCTGCCAGGCAGGGGGCACTGCCGTCAGCTGCTGCCTAGGACCCCATGCCTACTCCTGCCTACTGCTGGAGTGGTGAGACTGCCCTTGTCTCCTTCCTAGGTCCACATGTATTCTCCTGCCCCCTTCCAGGAAAGTGGTGCTGTCCTCAGCTCCTGCCCGGGGCTCTGCTTGTGCTCCTGCCTGCTGACAGGTGTTGGGGGCTCAAATTATTGGCTTTTCATGGCCATATTTTATTGGAATATCTAGAGTAAATCTGGATATAATTTTGTGGTGTTTTGTAAAATTGTATATAACTATTTCCCTGACATTTTTAACAAATTTCTTTCCAGCATTTATTAAGCAAGCCTGTCTTTTCCCAATGATCCATGATGTCATTTTTATTATACACTCCGTGAATTAATATCAGTCCCATGTCCTTATTTCTCCTATTCCTCTGGCCAAACTGTACATATATTTTAAACCAAATTCTTATAATTAATGTACATTGAACATACAGTTAATTTTTGTTGAGAAGTTTCATCTTCATTATTTTTCCCTTTTGATTTTCTCTTAGGAGTATGAAAATCAAATGCTTGAGTCTATCCAATATTTTTTCCACAGAAATTATACATATAATGATTTAATTTAGAAAGTATACACAAAGTTCATATGTGGCTAT
>NW_007828502.1:0-790 GCF_000696425.1 Galeopterus variegatus
GACTGAAGCAGGAGAAAATATCCAAAGGAAAAAGAATAAAGTATATAAAATGGCAATCACAAAAGAATAAGTTCAAATATCCCCGAAACATATGAAAAGTTGTTCAGACTCACCAGTACTCAGGGTTATTATGCTGCATATAAAAGTATTTCACTAGTGAAATATCACTTTAAACATATCACTGAAAAAAAGTGAACAAATGGGTGAAAATATAAATTATTACAGTCCGTTGTGAAATCAAATGGGAAAAATTCATGAAATTCAGAAATACATATATTTTTTGACAAGATATTCTCAATCCAAGTATTCTATATCATAGAGGTAACAACTATATTTGAAGATGTAAGTGCAGTGATGTTTATTGCACTGTTTATTACAATATAACGGTAAAATACATGAAACAAATTGAATTCCCATCAATAGTAGGATGGCTAACAACTTACCGTACTTCTGAACCATGGAATATTAAATAATTAGCGCAAATGAACCAAATAATTTGGCAGCATTTCCATGAGCTATTTTAAATGATAAAAGCAAGACACAAAAACAATATACTTTTGTGAAAGAATGGCAAACCCCTGTACATGTATGCTTATGTGAGTAAGTATACGCACACATACTTGCATATAATTATAAGAGCATAGAGAAAAACATAGGATTTATATTAAGTCATTAATTCGGATTACTTGGCGGTTAATGTGTGTAAAAATGAGGCAGGAACCAAGCAAAATGAGGAGGAAAAGATCATACTATCTACCACAAAATACATCATGAAGAAAAAAAAAAAAAA
>NW_007828503.1:0-790 GCF_000696425.1 Galeopterus variegatus
GCCCCATTAACTGGTGCCAGAGTGGGATTCAGACCCCATCCGACTGGCCCCAGAGCCAGAGCTTTTTGCACTACACTCCCCTGCCCCCTACCGTCTCCAACCTCTGGTCACTTCTGTATGAGAGAAAACAAGAACACAAGAACACCTTGTTTAACCTGAGCTTAGAACTTGCACACAGGGGACTTGAATTTTTCACAGTCTGCACAGGTCTGTGACTGATTACAAAAGCACAAGGAGTATTGATTTTAGAGTTACAAATAAATTCTAGTGAGCAAGCGAATTCACAAACACAGACTCTGTGAATGATGAGGATCCACTCATATCATGCCATACCATATGTGCCATACCATACCATATCATGTCGTATCATGACCTCTCCCCTAGTTCTGGTCTCTTGGACAAGGGAAACAAGACCGGTTTGTCATGCCGACGCCGACGGTGATGCACTGTAGGCAGCAGTAGCTCCCACCAGTGTCTGCGGCTGCATTCAGTCCCCCTCCAGTCTGTCGGCTAGACGGACACAGTCACTTCCAGCTTCCAGACTTTCCCTGTCCCTATAATACCTGTGGGCACTGAAGCAGTGTAACAAGAGAGAGGGGAACGTGTTTCACACAAAGGACTCAGTGCCCTCTTGGGCGACCTCATCCTGCAGCACAGGAAAGGCAAGACCACTGCCGACAGGTGGGAGCGTGAGGCACAGTGAGGAAGCCACGGCAAGGCTGAGAAAGCAGAGGCAGAAAGTAGTGCTGATTAGGAGCTTCCGAGAAGACACCTCTGCTGTATGACCACC
>NW_007828504.1:0-790 GCF_000696425.1 Galeopterus variegatus
GCAAGGGAAAATGGCACCTCATTATAGTTTTAATTTTTAAGATAATATTTTTATTACACATAAGGTCAATATTTTGCATATATCAAGGCCCATTTGTATTTCTTTTAATGCCAACTGTTTTCATTTTTTATACTTTTATTGGATTATTGGTCATTTTCTCACATTTTTATTTGTAGATGTTGAAGAACATACCCTTTGGTGTATGTCATGAGTTGTAAACAAATATTTTTCCCTGATTTGTCATTTGTGGTTTGTCTTTGTTTATGCTTTTTTTAATGCCATGACAATTTTATTTTAATTACAGTATATTTGGTCAAATTAATCTATCTTTTTACTTTTGATTTCTTAGTTTTGGATTAACCTTAGAAAGGTCTTCCCAACACACACACACACATGTACACACACATACACACTCCCACCTGTGTGTATACATATATCTATAGATAAATTTCTGTATGTGTAGTGTTTCCCGAGTATATTTACATTTTAATTTTTCTATTAAATATATGAAACATCTGGAATTTTGATATAAATAATGAGGTAAGAATTTAAGAGTAATTTTATTTTCCAGATGACTATTCAGTTGTCCCAATACCATTTATTACATAATACATGTCTTACCCACTGATAATCTATCTCGTTCTTGCCACATACTTACATCTGATACATATTTGGGTCTATTTACAGACATTCTTATCTATTAAATTTGTTTGCCTGTCAATGCATGCAATAATTAATATAATTATTATTATGTTAGTGTAATTACTGAAGCTCTATATTTTAAGATTGG
>NW_007828505.1:0-790 GCF_000696425.1 Galeopterus variegatus
ACTTTGATAAGCAGACAGGACCTTATGGCATGTATATATTGATACAAAATCTCCATCAATTACACTCTCATTTGATGCTCATTTTTTATTCACCATAATTTTTTTCTTTTTTTTCCTGGTGGCTGGCCTGTTTGGGGATCCAAACCCTTGACCTTGGTATTGTAACACCACACTCTAACCAACTGAGCTAACTGGCCAGCCCTCACCATGATTGTTAGTAGTACATATATTTTAAGTTGCCAGAAATCACTTCTGGAAGAAAGAAGTACTTTAATTAATAAATACCTTAAGACAGAATAAGAAGAACCCAAAACATCTGATCAAAACCATACAGCTGGGAAAACTCATCCCAATAATAATAATAGTATTAAAAGCTAACACTGAAAAGTGAACTTGTCATATTCCAGGCAAGGTTCTAAGTACTTAAACTGTTTTATGTAACCAACCTTTCTTTACCAAGCATCATTTCTAATGCATTCGAACTAGAGAGTGAGATTAGTAAGGGACAAGGAGAATAATTTTCTTAAAAAAAAAAATATGTTATCCATAAGTGCACCTACAATTGGGATGCCACTAAAATCACATATACATTAGCCACACGCCCTCTTTCTGCTCTTTCTCTGCTGCACAGTATACTCTCTGAGGACCCAATTAATCAAGGCAATGTAGCAGATACACTGAAACACTATTTCTTCGGTGTTTTAATGTAAGCAAATGGCACTATGTGATGGAATGGAAGGATCAAGTAATCTAAATGGTGTGTGGTGAATGAAATGCAGACTATTATCAT
>NW_007828506.1:0-790 GCF_000696425.1 Galeopterus variegatus
TTTTTTTTTTTTTTTAAATTGAGGATGAGGGCACTGGAAGAGGTTCCAAAGGCTTCATGGTTAAACTTGTCTGTTCAGAGCTGAGTCAGTATCCCAGTGATGGTAGTCACCATGGCAATTATATTGCTTGAATAGTCATAAATGGGTAATTCTCAAGCAATAAAATCCAGAGTGCTTATGTGACTTCTATGGGAGAACATGAGAGAATTTCCTTATTGCTTACCCTAGAGAAAAGGAAAAAAGTTCATGTTTTTTGTTGACAAGGCCAGTTGGAGGTTTGGCAAGTGTTTTCCCAACATCTGCACCTCCAAACAAGCAGATTGTTATCAATACACTGTCCTTTAGTCAGTAACTCCTGAGAGCCACATTCTACCCATGGTTGATTCATGAAAACCTTGAGTCCTGGGTCAGGTCAGTGTTACCTGGAGATAAAGATGGCCCAGGCAAAGTGTACACATTGGGACAATGACACCTATTCTGTCTATGAGCAACACTCCCCAGGATGACTCGGGCAGTATCATGGTGGGTTTGGGAGAGGAAGAGTGTCTAGTAACCTCTCAGCGGCTCGCAAAGGCCACACTGTCTGATCTTGCTCAGTGGGGCCTTGTGCTCCCAAAAGTGGCCACCATCCCTGCTCATCTCCTATGGGATCCACTGTGGAAGGGGTGAGTGGGACCCAGCCTCTGCCCACACTGTGGCTGGGCTAACAGATGTAAAATATGGGATGAGTTCATTCAAGCACACTCCCCAGCCAGACAGAAACCTCCCCCTCAACCTCACCCACTTCTGG
>NW_007828507.1:0-790 GCF_000696425.1 Galeopterus variegatus
AAACAGATGAACAAGCAAGCATGTCATCTTGCTACCACAAATACTATGGGAGATCATTTATTTATTTATTTATTTTTATTATTTTTTTTTTTTAAAAGATGACCGGTAAGGGGATCTTAACCCTTGACTTGGTGTTGTCAGCACCACGCTCAGCCAGTGAGCGAACCGGCCATCCCTATGTGGGATCCGAACCCGGGGCCTTGGTGTTATCAGCACCGCACTCTACCGAGTGAGCCACGGGCCGGCCCTGGGAGATCATTTATAACAGACATAATCAGATCTGCAGCCATAGTATTCAAAATTTTGATTTTTTTTCATTTATTTAAAGCTGTAATAATATCATTCTTCCTCTTCCTGGTCATGTTGCATCCTGAAGAAATGATAGAACTCCAAAGCCTAAAGGGTTATGATTGTACACTGAGGAATCAAGGAGAAGTTGTTCTGAGGCTGGTCACCATGACTCTCCTCAAGAGGTTCTGAACCATGGTTAGGTCCAGGGAATCTTTCCCAGGGAATGTTTTTACCTGAGCTTGCATCCAAACCTGATGAGTCTCCAGGTCTCCTCCAGAACCACTCTCTGTTTTTCTGGCTGTCCTGTTAGCCAAACTCTCTATGAGCCTTTATGGCTCATTTCTTGACCTTGATTACGACCACGTATATAGCCAATTCCCTCGAGACCTTGGGGAAGCCTATACTGACCCATTTTATGGTCACCAACTTCTCCTCCACGATCCCCTTCTTCCCCAAGATTTTCCTTTTTGCAACATCTTACCTTATCCAGTCTATGTCC
>NW_007828508.1:0-790 GCF_000696425.1 Galeopterus variegatus
TCTGTCTTCCCTACTAAACTCGGTGCCCCAATTCCTTGCTCCATCCCCAGGACCAAGGCAGTGCCTGCACATAATAGGCCCTCAGGAAAGGCTCACTGAAGGCACAGATGTTTTAAATTTGTGTGTAATTGCCTCAAAGAAAACGACTTTTGACATAACAAATACTTGCCACCTTAAAAAATGCCACCAACTCTTTTGAAACCGTAGTTAAGGGTAGCAGGGAGGAGAAAATGAAAATTATTTTGAAATCTCGGGGCTAAAATGTCATTTTTACTATTTTACAACTTTGCAACTCCCTTATTATGGACTTCCCAGCAAAGTATTTGTATCTGTGCGATGAAACCCATGGGAGTAAAGTATGAATGCCAAGGAATCTGGATAACAAATTCACATCAGATTTCAGAAGGAAAAGAATAAAAGCTCATAAGTGCTAATCTAACTTCAAACTGACAAAATAAAGACAAATTAATATAGGCTTTCTGGAAGGTCTGGAGCTGTGTAAGCTATAGTGCTTGAAAAATAGGTAAACAGTCCCTTCTTCTGGTCATTATCTTCTGAAGTGCATGAGACATTAAATAAACAGTCATATTATGTTCAAAATACTTCTGAGATGAAAAAGACTGTCAGCCAAGCATTTGCTGAAGATAATGGCAGAAGAAAAAACAACTTCGGAGAGGTAAGACATCCGGAAAATAAAATCATTTAGCAAGCTTTCAGAACTGACAGGTTCTGAAGGAGGCAGGTTTCTTTCTACCTAAATTTAAAAGAAAAAAAGGAAAAAAAAAAAAAA
>NW_007828509.1:0-790 GCF_000696425.1 Galeopterus variegatus
TCTATATTGCATTCATAAGTTATGCTTCCTTCAAACTGTAATTTTTGTACAGCTCCACTTCCTTATTTCAACTGCTTCATTTTCAGTAGAAATCTAGACCAGTCCCCCTCAATTCATCCTAAGCTTATTATATGCCATCAATTCATGTCCTTTGCCTGGTTTCACCTACACAGTGACCTCAACCATCTCAGATAAATTGATGACTCCTAAATCTATGAATCTAGCACTGTCATCCAGACTTAAACATACACAGCTCTTCTTGCTTGCTTTAATGTATCCATCATTCCTGCAGAAGCTATTTGTTAATTGCTTTCTACATATAGGGGTCATAGTATAATTGGTCATTAAAGTACTAGGTATGGAAGAATACCTCTAGAGTTAAAGTATTGAAGGGGTTTACCTTCTAGAAGTAATAAACTCACACAAAATAAATGCAATAAAATATTATGTATTCTGCTAGAAGAATGTACAGGATATAGTAGAGATACAAAGAAAGGAGTGGTAAATTCTATCTGTTTGGAGTGTGGGTTGGGAGAAGGGGATGGTTACTACTAAAAACCTTGTTCATAAATAGTTTATCCTCCATTCCCCCCAAGTTCCAAAAACCATGCCTGCTTTAATAAAAAAAAAACTGTTTTGCATAAAGAAAGTAGGGTACACTTGCCAGCTTTAATTAACCACAATGAGATGAGTGATATGAGTACACACACACACACACACACACACACAACATATGGCATACTTATACAAATTAAGTGCTAGGCTGTATTACAAAGTACCGTAAGTTAAA
>NW_007828510.1:0-790 GCF_000696425.1 Galeopterus variegatus
TCTTACATATATTCCTTAGAGAAATTCTTGTGCACACATACAAGGAACCACATACAAGATTCCAAAGCAACACTGTTTATAAAAGCACAAAATGTCCATTAACAGTAAAAAGGATAAACACATTATGTTATACCCACAAATGAAATACTAAACAGCAATGAAAAAAATTTACAGCTATACACATTAGAATGGTTGAATTTCAAAATGTTGCGTGAAAAAGCAAGTCACAGAAGCATACTGTATGACTCATTTACATAAAGGGCAAAAATAGGAAAAAATCAAACAACATATTGTGTTGGGATACATGCATATGTGGTAAAACTAGAAAAGCAAGAGGATGACTAACTAAAAATGCAGGATATTGGTTACCTCTGGGCTGGCAGGGGTGGTGGAGGCAGGGGATATCAGGGGGAGCACATACATGGGGCTTCAAAGATACTGGGTATATTCTATTTTTTTAAGCTGGCTGGTGGTACATGCATATTTTATTTTGCTTTTATTCTTAAATATATGTGTGTGTGTGAGTGTGTGTATGTGTGAGTGATTGTGTGTATATGTGTGTGCATGTGTGAGTGATTGTGTGTATATGTGTGTGCATGTGTGTGTATTAGTCTACTTGGGCTGTGTATTAGTCCGTTTTTGTTGCTTATAAAAAAATACACAAAACTGGGTGATTTATAAAGAAAAAAAAATTTATTGCTTACAGTTTTTGAGGCTGGGAAGTCTAAATCCATCTGGTGGTGGCAACAGTGACCCAGCGGTCTCACATTGCAAGATGGTGGAAGCAGAG
>NW_007828511.1:0-790 GCF_000696425.1 Galeopterus variegatus
ATTATGCCTCAGTTTACTTTTTAATGTTACCTAGTGATGGGAAAATATAGGAAAATGGTCAGATATTCAGAATCTTGCGAAGCATTTGATGTAGATATGTACGTGCGCCCAGGTGTTCCTTGCTTATCGTCTAATGTAATTGTGCATATGCACCCAGGTGTCATGGGTTATGGACTTAAGTATAAAGGATGAGTGGCTCTGATCCAAAGCTCCCCACACCCTAGGGATGCCCCTGGGGGGAGGGGGGTCCATGGGGAGGCCGCTACTGCTGCTGGAGGCTGTTGCTGCAAGCTGTTGCTGCCAGGGCCCCGGGGACCCTCCGTGAGGCCACTGCCACTGCTGGACCTGTAAGCTGCTGGACCTGTAAGCTGCTGCTGCTGTTGCTGAGGACCGAGCTTGTGTCATCTGCCAATGGCTCCCAGGACCTTTCCCAATTACCTAGCTTGTGGACCTGCGTGTGAGGGGTCTGGTGACCCAGTCTGTACAATGGGTTTGAAGGGTTTGAGCCCTAGCCCTGACAATACAAATGGAAACAGTATAACTAAAATAATGAAACATTTTGGCTTTGGTTATGATTTGTCTTACTTGACAACTGCTGTAGTTGCATAACTTTACACCTAGTACTCATTATGGAGCTTGAGGAGAACTGGAACTAACAGTGCACTCAACTGTTTCCTGCCATGGTCTTTTGCCATACCAAGCTTCACCGTATAAATCTTGTATACAACGTTCAACTTTCAAACAAGAAAACCGAAGAAATTTTGTTCCAGTTGTCCCAGATAAAATAGAG
>NW_007828512.1:0-790 GCF_000696425.1 Galeopterus variegatus
ATAACAAAGGAGAAAATGTAGATGACCTTGAATTTGGCAATGACTTTTTAGATAAAACACCTAAGGCATGATGCTTGAAAGAAATAATTAATAGGCTAGACTTCAGGCAAAATTAAAACTTCTGCTCTGTGAAACAGAGCATTGAGAAGACAATACACAGACTGGGAGAAAATATCTACACAGGACTTAAAAGGATTGTTAACAAAAGAATGAAAAAAATACTTTTAAAACTCAATGCTGAGGGAATAAACAACACAATTAAAAAATAAAAAAGGGCCAGCCTTTGGCTCACCTGGGAAAGTGTGGTGTTGATCACACCAGGGACATGGGTTCAGATCCCTATATAGGGATGGCTGGTTAGCTCACTTGCAAGAGCGTGGTCTGACAACACCAAACCATGGGTTAAGATCCCCTTATTGGTTATCTTTAAAAAAAAAAAATAAACAAAATAATTAAATTAGGACCTCACCAAAAATCTTGCACATGGAAAATAAGCATAAGAAAAATGCTCAACATCATATGTCAGAGAAATCTAATTAAAATAACAATGAGATACCACTACACACCTACTAGAATGACCCAAACCCAAAACACTGAGAAAAGCAAAAGCTGCTACAGATGTGGATCAAGATGAATTTTCTTTTATTGCTGGTGGGAAATAAAAATGGTACAACCACATTGAAAGATATTTTGGCAATTTTTTACAAAATGAAACATATTCTTACCATATCATCCAGCAATCAAACTCCTTGGTATTTACACAAGTGAGTGGAAAAGTTATGTGCACACA
>NW_007828513.1:0-790 GCF_000696425.1 Galeopterus variegatus
GTTCATGAAATTGTTCACTAAGGTGAAAACAACAAAAGTTAATTGGTAAATAAATTTAAAAGAATTATGGGTTTTACAATTTCCTTATTCTAAAACACTGCTGATTCTTCTGCTTTCCAAATGTAAGAAAACTTTCTCTCTCTCTCTTAAGCTATCTATAACTAACGACAGTTTGGTAAAATGTCATTTAAAACAGAGATAAAAGCATTTATTTTCTCCCTATTTGATTCCACCCCCCCAAATTTAATAACTTTAAGTATCCTTATGATTATTATGGCAATATGGCTATTTCTATAAGTTCGATGAAAATTAACTCTCTCTCTCTTTATAACAGGATATAATTTAAAACTTTGGATAGGGCCGGCCCGGTGGCGCATGCTACAGTGCGCCGCTTGGGAGCATGGCGGCGCTCCTGCCGAGGGTTCGGATCCCACATACAGACCGGTTCCCGCTCACTGGCTGAGCGAGGTGCGAGAGCAACACCGAGGGTTGCGATCCCGTTGCCGGTCCCGGTCCGGTACGGGCGCGACACTGAGGGTTGCGATCCGTTGCCGGACACGAAAAAAGACAAAAAGGAAAAAAAAAAAAAAACTTTGGATATAAGATAGCATGTCTCACTTCCAAGTTGCTGATGTTTCTTTCATGTTTACTGTAATTTGGCCTAAACTGCTGCTTCATCCTGCTGTTCATCTTTCCCCCTGACGTGAGACAGATCACTGAAAGAAAGTAAGCTGAGATGCTTCTTTCTACCACCACCTGGGAAAGAGCCTTCCCAATGAGAGATTTATAC
>NW_007828514.1:0-790 GCF_000696425.1 Galeopterus variegatus
CCCATCCACCTGCCCATCCACCCATCCATCCACCCGCCCTTCCACCCACCATGCAGTCATCGACCCAGCCATCCACCCACTTATCCACCCAACCACACATCCACCCCTCCATCCACTCACCCATCGACCCATCCATCCATCCACCAATATACCCATGCATCCACTCACTCATCCACCCACTCATCTACCCATCCACCCAACCACGCATCCTCCCATCCACTCATCCATGTACCATCCATCCATCCACCCACCCATCCACCTACTCTCCACCCACACATCTACCCATCCACCCATCCACCCATCCATCCACCCATCCACCCACCCATCCACCCACTCATCCACCTACACATCTACCCTTCCAACCATCCACCCACCCATCCTCCCACTCACGAACCCACACATCTATGCATCCACCCATCCATCCACGCATCCATCCACCCACCATCCGCCCACCCATCCACGCACTCATCCACCCCCACATCTACCCATCCACCCATCCATCTACCCACCCATACACCCACTCATCCACCCACTCATCTACCCATCCACCCATCCACCCATCCTTCCATCCACCCACCATCCGCCCACCCATCCACGCACTCATCCACCCCCACATCTACCCATCCACCCATCCACCCATCCTTCCATCCACCCACCATCCGCCCACCCATCCACGCACTCATCCACCCCCACATCTACCCATCCACCCATCCATCCACCCACTCATCCACCCACACATCTACCCATCCACCCATCCATCCATCCATCCACCCGTCCACCCACTCATCCA
>NW_007828515.1:0-790 GCF_000696425.1 Galeopterus variegatus
GTCAAGCTCCAGATTTTTAAAAATTTTCATCCTTCTTTTACACAGTTCTTTCTGTGTCTGTTCACATATCTTTTCAGCTCTTTTAAAAAGACAGTCTTATTTTGAATATTGTTTCTTCTTTATTTTTTGTATTATTTCCATTAGCATTTCTGCTTAGTCATTGCTTAGCATACACTGAATCTCATTGTATCTGCTATGTTTTTTAACCTTTTTTTTTTTGTTTTTTACACATATAACTTCTTTTTGTTGGTCATATTCTGCTAAGTTCTTCAGATCTAATTTCTAGTTCATTAATTCTGTCTCCAGCCACAGCTAAAATTTCTGTTAAATCCATCTATTGAGTTTTTAATTACAATAAGCACATTTTATCAATTTTAAAACTTTATTTGAATTTTTTTTCAAATCAACCTGTTCTTTAGATATGCACTAATTATTGTCATTTTTTGTTCCAAGATTTACCTTTGTTGAAATATCTTCTATTTTTAAAAATTGTGTCCTATTCATTTCATAATTCAAGTATTGAAATTTAACCTATTTGTTATTTTTGTAGACACCAATAGTCTGTAGTTTTTTTGATAGTTTTATTTAACTATGAATAATAGTTGATTTAATATTTAGAAATTTCAAGAACCTAACTTTGGTGATTCTTGTCTCCATAGACATATTGTTTTTTCTCCTAAAATCATTTCAATGCCACCAATCTAGGCCTAGTGAAATCACCTTCTATTTTACCAGAAAAATCCAGGAGTCCCATCTTTAATTTAATCACATTTTGGTGTACCCTAGTTTT
>NW_007828516.1:0-790 GCF_000696425.1 Galeopterus variegatus
AAGACTGGGACTATCCATCTCTTGAACGTTTGGCAGAACTTCATAAAGCCATTTAGGTCTGTTTGTTTGCTAGTTGTATGTATGCACATGCGTGGGTATTTAACCACTGCTTCATTTTCCTTATCTTTCATTGGTCCAGTTTTTAAGATATTTTTGTCAAGATATAATTTATATATTGTGAAGTGCATAGGTGGTAAGTGTGTAATTTGATGAGTTTTGCATACACCCGCAGTACCCACATCCCCATGAAGATTTTGAATATTTCCATCACTCTGGAAAAATTCTTCATGCGCCCTTCCAGCCAATGCCCCTCACTCCCTACCCAGGCAACCACTGCTGTGATTTCTTTCATCATAGACTTGTTTTGCCTTTCCTAGAACATCATTTAAATGCAATCATATAATACGTGTTATTTTTTGTCTGGCTTCTTTCACTCAAAATAATTTTTTTGAGATTTATCTATGTTACTGGTGCATCAGTGGTTTATTCTTTTTATTGCTGCTTCATGTTGCATTGCGTGAATACATAATATTTGTTTACCCTTGATGGGTATTTAGGTTGTTTCCAGCTTGGAGCTATTATATGTACTTTTGCTATGATCATTGGTGTACAAACCTTTGGGTAAATATCTCAGGGTGGAATTGCTTAGTCTTATGATATGTATATGATTAACAGATTAATGATCATAGTAATATTACATATTATTTAATATTATTTTTATAATTAATCATATTTTATTAATATTAATATTAGTGATTGTAATTCTTTGTATATTGTATATGAAAGTCCT
>NW_007828517.1:0-790 GCF_000696425.1 Galeopterus variegatus
CTGTTCCTTGTGTTCTGGCCCTGGCAGCTGGATCCTGTCCTGCCGGCCCGACAGGGTGTGTAAGATCTGTAAGTCTCCGCCTCGCTATCCGGGCATTTCCCCTCTCTGTGTGCACTCAGTGGGGACACCTGGAGGGTGCCTCTTTTTTTCCAAGATGCCTCCTCCTTTGCCGGACCCCTCCCCTCTCTGTGCACTCAGTACAGGGCTGGGGAGTGTCTTCTGCAATCCTCATCTCTCAGCCCCGCCCGGCCCAGAAGGGGTCTCAGGCCTCTGCCACGGACACTGTGGGCATTCCTGCGGCCCTGGTCAAGGCCCTCTCTGGGCCTCCCACCATCCCCCCGGTATTGCGGCCCCCTGTGTGGTTGAGTTATCTCCCACACCAGGGCGTGAGCCCCCCGGGGGAGGATCCCACAGCACACAGTTCCTCTTTGAATTCCCCCAGCGTGAGCCGGCTCGGCGCCCTCAGGCTGTCAGCTCTCTGGCAGGTTCAAGCGGGCTCGGGGGCACCCTGGTCACCCCTCTCCCAACCAGAAATCAGTCTGGGGTTCTTCCGAAGTGAAGGCCTTAATGTGACCTGTTTCTATAATGAATAAAAATGTGTTCATCAGCTGATCTCAGTAAATTTTCTTTCTGAAAATGAATGTCGTGACTCTACAAAGAGAATTTCTCATTATATTAACAAAAGGAAAAAGGCTGAATTACCAGTGCCTTATGATTCATTGACTCAGGAGGACAGTGAGTCAGTCGGGCCCTGATTAGTGATTTTAAGGATGACAAGGGGGGGCGTGGG
>NW_007828518.1:0-790 GCF_000696425.1 Galeopterus variegatus
AGAATGTCAGGAAACTGTACACTGGCATGTTTGGAGCATATTATTTTGAGAGAGAAAAGAGCCTTCCTAGCTATCCTTTCATCTCTGAAATAAATCTTTCAGGGTGAAACCTAATTCGCTTATAAGTAAACTTAGCTCTGAGTGTAGAGTATAGAAAATGGCAAGACCTGAGAATTAACTGACAGTTCAGGAATCACTGGAAGCTAATAATTATGCTGGCTTCTCCTCCTGATTCCAAAGTGCAAACATACTTTAAACAGATTGCCAGTTCCCCCAGGGGAGAGAAGGAAGAGAGAAGGAAATGGCTGGATTAAAGTCAGAAAGCAGGGAGCCAAAAAAAATCTAGCATTCATTACCATCCCCATCAATGAATATTTATCAGGCTCCCACAGAGAACCTAGTATCAAGGCTCAGGAATTCTGAGAAGTAAATACAACTTAGAGCAATAAAAGTTCCCTCTTTCCAAGGCAAGCACATGGCAGAGGAGAAGAACCCTCGATGCCAAAGGAAGTAGAGAAAACAGCCAGCAAAATGCACTTCTTCCTCAATTTTCAGAAAAGTATAAATTCGGCTCCAATGCAAGATTAATTTTTCCCATTTGTTTAATTATTTAAAACTAAAGTTTTTTTCTATTTTTCACATCAATATTCAGATTCACTATAGCCACTTTGGTATCTCCTGACATCTTTTAAGAACCTTCAAACTCTTAGGCCCAGTATATTTTGACCTAAATGTGAAGAATAACAAAATCACATTGGTAATATTCCTTATCAAAAAGATGCCTTTTTGT
>NW_007828519.1:0-790 GCF_000696425.1 Galeopterus variegatus
TGGTGATGGAGTTTGGATGTATCTTCCTCCCAGAACTCATGTGGAAATTTGATCCCCAGTGTGGCAGTTTGAGTCACAGGGGTGGATCCCTCATGAATGGGTTAATGTTCTCCCTGGGGGCAGGGGGGGCCTGAGTGAGTTCTCGCTCTATTAGTTCCCACGAGAGCAGGTTGTTTATAGGACCCTGGCACCTCCTCTCTCTCTCTCTCTTGCTTCCTGTCGCCATGTGATCTGCTTGTACCCGCTGGCTGCCTGCCACTTTCCTCCATGAGGAGAAGCAGCCTGAGGCCCGTGCCAGATGCAGCTGTCCCTGAAGCATAAGCCAAATGAACCTCTTTTCCTTATAAATTACCCAGTCTCAGGTATTTCTGTCATAGCAACACAAAATGGACTAATACAGATGGCTATCCCTATTCCATGTTTTTTAAAATTGACATGATTTAATTATACATATTTGTGGGGTACAGAGTTGACTATTAATACATTTATACAATACGTGATTATCAAATCAGTGTAATTAGCATATTCACCATCACAAAACTCAATCATTTCTTTTTGATGAGTACATTTGATCTCCTCTCTTCTTGCCATCTGAAAATATGTAGTAAATTATTAATTATAAATTCTGAGCTCGACTGTACACCCATAGAATTTATTTTTCCTATCTAGCTGTTATGTATTCATTAATCTCCTCCATGTGTTGGCCGGAGTTACTCACATGGTTGCATACAGCTGGGAACTCAGCTGGGGTTGGAGCATCTCTGATAGGTTTACTTGCATGTCTGCAACC
>NW_007828520.1:0-790 GCF_000696425.1 Galeopterus variegatus
AAAGATGACTAGTAAGGGGATCTTAACCCTTGACTTGGTGTTGTCAGCACCACGCTCTCCCTAGTGAGCTGACCGGCCATCCCTATATGGGATCTGAACCTGTGGCCTTAGTGAGCCACAGGCTGGCCCTATCTTGGGATTTTCTATGTAGACAATCATGTCATCTGCAAATAGGGACAGTTTTTCTTCTTCCTTCCTGATCTGTATGCTTTATTTCCTTTTCTTGCCTCACTGTTTATTACTGTGTTTTTGAAGCCCTGCTATTCAACGGTATCAAGAGTTGAAAGTTTCCTCTTTCATATAACCCATAAATTTTTGTGTTTGAATTTGGCTGATCTCCTTCTGCCAGTAGCCATGTTGTCTGGACACTCGCTCTTGTTATATGACTAACAAGTGGCTGGAATGAACTTCATCTTGACACTACATAGAATAGACAGCTTCTTTCATGTGAATTTTAGAAATATGATAAAAATTCCACTTTAAATAAATACAGCTCTTTTCTCAACTCACACAGGTTTCATACAATTTAAGGAAAATCTAGTTAAAGCATAAAGAAAACATTAAATCTAGATTTTCTGATCCCAAGATCTGACTTTCTCCTTTGCTTTCAAAAGTATTTTACTTAGGGTAGTGCTAGGTCTTTGTTTCCTTACCTGGACATACACCTTACCTCAAAGAAAAACTGCAAAAATTCAATAAAACAATATATGCAAAATAACTTCATAAGCCCCAAATTCTATCAAAGTTTAATATCTCACCTGCTCCCTCCTACAGTGGTTTTCTGTCCTGG
>NW_007828521.1:0-790 GCF_000696425.1 Galeopterus variegatus
ATCATAACAAGCCTGGGAAGTACAATTACTATCCATTTCACTGATGGGGAAACAGAGCCTTGGTGATCCAACATCATGCCTGACATCACAGTAGGTAGCAGATCTCAGCAAATGCAGCCTAGTCTGGCTCCAAAGGCTTGTCCATTAAGGAAAAATTTATAATTATCAAATTATCGGCTGTATTTTAAGCTGTTGAAGCAACTGTATGTACATTTTAGTGGCAGACAATTTTTATCTAGCATAGAATTTAAAAAGAATCAGTTAGATGTAATAGCTTTTTGCTTGACTGAATGAGAATTAACTAATAAAGCAAATACTTTTAGAATGAATGTCTTTTCCTTCAAAAATATTTAAAACTTTAACAAATGTTATGAGAATAACATAGAATCAGAATAGTAGAAGCTTTTCAAATGATGAGACCACTGAAAATTTGAAATATGGCCATGATTTCCTTATAAAGTACCAACCAAAGTAGTTCTTAAGATTTAGGAAGTTGTCATAGGCACAAAATACATGATTTCTTAAAACAGTATGTCCCTGAAGACTATTTGACCGGAGAGTTTTGGTAAATCTCACAAATTCTGCTAGGAATTAAGAAAAAAAAAATCATGTAGTTTTTCTTTGTTTATTTTCTATACTATCTTCTGATTATGTACATATGTTGTAACTAAACACCAAGAATGTTGAACTCAAAGTATGAAAAAACATGCTAGTAGAAAACGCCAAGTAGGCCAGCCCGGTGGCGCACTGCTACAGTGCGCCGCTTGGGAAGCGCGGCAGCGCTCCCGCT
>NW_007828522.1:0-790 GCF_000696425.1 Galeopterus variegatus
TGGTGGAAAAGATTCCATATTATAAAAAGGTCAACTCCTCTAAATTGAATATGCAATCTCAACTGAAATCCTAGAAGGTGTTTTGTGTGTGTGTGTGAAAATTGGCAAGCTGATTTTAAAATGTGCGTACAGATACAAAGGTCAAAGAATAGCCAAGAGGATCCTGAAGAGAGGAAAGCTGGAAGGACTTACAGTACCATCTATCAAGATCCATTACGAAGCTGTGGTAATCAAGACAGTGTGTTATTGGAGCAAGGATGGGCAAATAAGCCAATGTAAAGAACAAGAGTCAAGAAACAGATCCATACATTCATGGTCACACAATTTATGACAGAGGTGAGTCATACTGCTGCATAGCGTGGAAAGAACAGTCTCCAGTAAATGGTCCTGGGTCAGTTGAATATCCATATGGAAAAAATGATTCGTGACCCCCTACCTCCCAACATTCACAAAAATCAATTCCAGATGTATTGCAGATCTAAATGTGAAAGATTAAAAAAAATGAAGATTTTTAAAGAAAACACAGAGAACATATTCATGACTTTGGAGTTGGCGAAAAAAAAAAATGAAGATTTTAAAAGAAAACACAGAGAACATATTCATGACTTTGGAGTTGGCGAAGATTTCTTTTAAAAATTCTAATCATAAATGGGAAATAACTTGAGAAATACTAAAATGAAGAACTTCTGTTCATTTAAAGACACCATTAGGAGAGTGAAGGTAACCCAAAGAGTAGGAAAATATATTTGCCATACAAATATTCAACAAAAGACTTGAATCCAGAGTATAC
>NW_007828523.1:0-790 GCF_000696425.1 Galeopterus variegatus
CTTTCAAAGGTTAAAGTGTGGATCTGCATAAGCAAAGAAATACTCCCTGGATGAAAAATCAGAGTTCCCAGTAAATGTCACAGCAAACACTGTCATGGAGACAGACTCCCTCTAAGCTTACTTTGAGCACTGAAGATCTTCCTTTCCTGGACACAGGGAACGCTCAAAGCTGAGTACCAGCTGCCTTACAGCCACATATCGGCACGAGAGCCCTGCACAGCCATTAGCGGCGAGAGAAAATATTTGGTCCACCCATCATCTTGAGAAGATAAACAATCAATATCTGAATATTTTAAATATCCCTATGGTATGTTTTCAAGTGTATTTGAGTTACCATAACAAAGTATTTGACTTTGCCATAATAATGAACACAAAAGTAAAGTAATAATTTGTTTTACGTAAGGCAAAGACTCAAACTAAAGACTGCTGTCTCCAGCCAGAATGCTGAGTGTCTTACAGAGGCCGGAGCAGTGGCAATGCTGCCTCTCATAGCCACTGGCCCCTGGAAGTCTCCCGCCCAGAGGAGAGCCCTGGCCCGCAGCTGATGGCAATCCCAGGGGACACACTCAGGAGAAAGCAGGAAAACCAAGTGGAGAAGGTAAGCCTGGTTAGTGCTGAGAGAGAGGCCCTGCAGACAGGTCCCTCCCCTGCCCAGCCCAGCCAGGCTCCACATCTCCACCTCCATCGATGTGCAAGGAGGAGAGCTCATTTCTTTAACAAGGTGACCAATTTTACAAAGGAAGTTGGTGGGAAAATCATATTCTCCTTAGAGCCGTGTTCAGGGAAGCTA
>NW_007828524.1:0-790 GCF_000696425.1 Galeopterus variegatus
TATCACAACAGCTTATAGAACTCACATCTAATATGTGTTAATGTACAAATGGGAAGGTATCTTAAAATATCCTGTTAGAAACAGGTTAATAAAGGGAAAAAATAGAATATTAATCGATAGTCATTATATTGCTGTGATCTTTTCCCTCCATGCACACTCATTTGCTGAATCTTATGGACAAAATATTGTCATTTACAATAAAATTTACGTCAAATTTTTCATTATTTTCATGCTGGAATGAAAAAACTTCTTTATTCACTCCATTTAACTTGGATTCTAGGTGACCACATGTCCAGGCAGCTTCATGTCTTCAAGTTCATTGTAAATTTTTTTTAAATTGCTACAACTTTCCTAAAGAACAGGCCTATTAGAATTTAGCCCTGCAGCAACTAGTCCAGTGACAACTACTGAGTCACTACAGGCTCTCCTGAGCTGGGGCAGTGGAGCTCCAAAGGTCTTTGCCACACCTGGCCCCCATGCTCAACCAGCCCAGTGACAACCAGCAAGCCTCAGCAAGAAGTGCCCCAGGTTCGTGAGCTGTGGTGGTGGGGGACGAGGGCTACTGCCACACCCTCTTGACATCTACACCCAGCCGGGCAATAACCAAGCCACTGTTGGAAACCCACGGGTCTCCCCTGTGGGAATGTGGGGGGTGCGACAGGCCTCAATCCCTCCTCCCTCCTTCTTCCATCCCATTTCCTTCCTCTTTCCCCTCCCAACTGCTCTACAACAACATCATAGAATGTAAAAAAATAATATTGATAAAATTTTTAAAAAAGAAGAATTTAGC
>NW_007828525.1:0-790 GCF_000696425.1 Galeopterus variegatus
GGAAGAAAGACAGACATAACTAAGACTCTCCAAATTGAAGCAAGTTAATTAGATTCTCATTTTGAACAAGAAGTGGAGGGCAAGTAAGAAGCAACAGTGTTTGGACTATGATCAGGAACTATTCTATATCTGTTTCTTCTTGCCACAGGGTGATAATACCTGACCTTCACCATTTTCTGTGACTCCTATTTAATTAGGGAAAACAAAGATATTCATAATTGTTATTAAAAGTTATGCTGAATTCAAGTCTGACAAATGGGAAAATAAATATTTTCAAAAAAACAGTCTCTTACAATACTTCTGCCTTGAAACTAGGTGGATAGAATCAAACTTGTGCTTCTGAGAATATAATAATTAATTAGTATGCACACAAAGCCTCAGTACACTTGAACAAAACTCTCTCTAATAGATCTACTACCAACAAGAAAAATCCTCATACTACCCCTCTCCACTATTGAAGCCCTTTAAAACCTAATTTCTGGATGTCAAATGGTAAGTTGAATGCAATCTTGTCCAGATGTTCAAGGTCTTGGTCAACATCCTTCGCAATCCCACAATGCATGTACGTGCATGGCAACAAACTCTAAATCCCTGCAGACCTGTACTATTGAACAAAGCCCATACAGGAAAATGTGCTATATGCCCCAAGGAGGTATTTCAGAGCTTTAGGGGCACAGGTGCTGGTGTAGGAACCCAGGTAACACATATGGGAGGAGGAAAAAGAGTGATAGCTTTTCATCCTCACTGCCTATGATACAGAAATAAGTGAGTAAATTTATACACAGATGTC
>NW_007828526.1:0-790 GCF_000696425.1 Galeopterus variegatus
GGAGCGCCACCGCGCTCTCAAGCGGCGCACTGTAGCAGTGCGCCACCGGGCCGGCCCCAAGAGAATGTTCTTGTATGTATCTTTTAGTGTACATGTGCACCCATTTCTGTTGGGTATATACCTAGAAATGAAATTGCTGTATAGCAGGGGTACACAGATGTTCAACTTTAGTAGACATTGCCAAATGGTTTGCCAAAGAGTCGCACCAATTTACACTCCCACAACCCATGTTTCAGAGTTTCTATTGATCCACATCTTTGCCAACATTTTCCTTGTGTTTTTAACTTTAGCTATCTGAGCAAAGTGTTTTAGATGTCTATTTATTAAACCTCCAAGTTGAGATATCACGTAAGCTGTAAGATATGCAGGTCTGGAGTATGAGGGAAGTGTTCACTCTATAGATACACTTTGGGGAGTTTGCAGTGTATATTTAAAATAATAGCACTATATGCTATGGCCTAGGAGTACAGTATTGATAAAGAAAAGTTCTGAGGACTGAGCCCTTAGAAACTCCAACTTTTAGAAATCAGAAAGATGAAGATCCACATGTGAGGTAGGCAGCATGTGAGGTAAGAAAATAATCAACAGAGTGTAGTATCCTGGAAACCAAATGAAAAAAGTGTTTCAGGATGAGAGAATAATCAACTATGTCAAACACTTCTGAGAGGCTGAATAAAAATAAAGACTGAGAATTGACCTTTGGATTTGGCAGTAAGGAGGCCAATGATGATGTTAAGAGCAGTTTTGGTAGAGTGGTGGAACTAAAACTTGATTGCAGAGGGTTAAATGA
>NW_007828527.1:0-790 GCF_000696425.1 Galeopterus variegatus
AAAAAAAAAATCAGTGAATAATAAATGATTTCCCCCCAATATAATAGATGTTGAAACAAAGAGAAATCAGAAGTTAATAAAGTCAAGTGCCCAGGATCTATCAACACCCTCTGGGAACAATTGAATAAATCCTTCCAGGAAACTTTATTTAATTAGTCATAGTAATGTCACATTGACTTTCACATATATTCTATGTCTTTTTCTGTGTAAGTCACTGAATTTTTTTAAATGGAATTATGTAACTAATCATGCTGCTCAGATAATAAATGATTATTATAAAATTTTCTAAGGAACTAATAGAAATTGCCTGGGCTTAATTCTCCTGTCATTTTTAGTGTCACCCATTCTCATTGGTTTTATTTTGTGAAGAGTTTTAGATGAATGTTATTCACTTTTCATTTCACCAATCACATTTGCTTTTATAAATTTCTCCTATAAAGTTTTTGCGCTTTCAATTTTCATGACTTTCTTTTCCTATCATGAGTCACATCCTTTCTTATATTTAAAGTAGTTTTTTACAGATGTTATTCAAAGGCTTCTTTTTAATCTACATGTTTAATGAGAATGTCACTTGTGTACTTCATACACTTTTTGAAAACCTTTTTGAACAAATTAAGTGACCTGATTTTTCAGTGATTCATGCCTCACACTTTAATCATATAACTGATGGGATTATTATTACTGAATCATTCTTCTGAACCAGCTACTGGAACATCCACATGGTAAACATAAAGGTTCAGTTTCCCTGACAGGGAAATAAATATAAGAAAAATATTTGAAAGGTAGTTCA
>NW_007828528.1:0-790 GCF_000696425.1 Galeopterus variegatus
AGACTTATGAGTTTATAAATAAATCTTTTAAATTCTTTACAACATGGTAATTTCCTCAGTTCTCTGCAAAAGTAACTATGCTTCACTTTGTAGTCTGGACAGCAGAAAACAGTCTTCAAATAGATTTGAATGACATGTAGAAGTAGTATTACTTTTAATAATAACATGTTGCTTAAAGTTTTTCATGTAGAGAGAAATTCCAACTATCTGATTTAAGTGTTTGATGGCATCCCATTAAAGGAAAGCACCTTTTTTTTACCTGAGCTTTCAAGAAGTTAAAAGATAAGGAATAAGACATGAAAAAATCCCTCTGTTACTAATAGGGTAGATATTGGAAAAAGTTCTTATCTCTGGTTTCATGGGCTTACCGATACTGACAAACTTACCGAGTTCTTATCTCTAGTTTCATGGGCTTACTGATACTGACAAACTTACCAGTTCAGTCATCACTGGCAATGGGCCCTTTCAGACATGCAACTGACAGAATTTAAGACCATGTGCTCCAAGAAGGCAGATAATTTTCCAGAAAAAGAGGAAAGAGAAAGAACCATAGTCAAGTATGTTTACTTTCTCATCCCAATTAAACTAATAAGTTAGGTAACTCCTCCTTCCTGTATAGGAATAATTGTTGGAGCTGAGTGAAACCAGCATTTTTATACTTATAAAATTCTATTCATATGGAAGAAACCATCAGGAGTTGAGCAAAAGCATTCCTCAATATCATCCTATGTTACTATCTCACAGTCATGTAATAAGAAGTTTAAATTATTTTTTGAAATACAGTTTATTT
>NW_007828529.1:0-790 GCF_000696425.1 Galeopterus variegatus
CACAAGTCAGAGAAAAACTTTGGTAACGTGTTGGTGTATAGCCTTCAGTCTTTTCCCTATGTGTTTTATTTGGACAAAATGTATTAGTGTTGAATACTTTGTTTTTGTTTTTTTTTAAAAGATGACCGGTAAGGGGATCTTAACCCTTGACTTGGTGTTGTCAGCACCACGCTCAGCCAGTGAGCGAACTGGCCATCCCTATATGGGATCCGAACCCGTGGCCTTGGTGTTATCAGCACCACACTCTCCTGAGTGAGCCACGGGCCAGCCCGAATACTTTGTTTTATAACCAGTTATGTTTGCCTAACGTATTGTAAATATTTTTTCCATGTCATTATATATTCAACATTATTTTTTCTAAATGGCTACATTTTTTCCAGCTTGTGGCTATACCAGAGCTTATTAAACTAATCACCTTATACCCGGATATAAGCAGCATTTTGTGTATCCTTGCATATAAATCTTTTTGAATAGCCACAGTGAAATCCTTGAGTTAAGTTCTTAGAAGTGGAATATCCAGTTCATCAGCAAATCCTGACATCTCTACCTTTAAAATATGTCCTGCCTCTGACCACTTTTCACCACCTCATCTTATATGTCCTGCCTCTGACCTCTTTTCACCACCTCATCTTCAGATTCCTTCTGTTCCAAGCCACCATCATCTCTCATTTAGACTATTACCCTGGCGTTTAAGTGATTTTTTGCTTTCACTCTTGCCTCCTTTCAATTTGTTTTTCCCGAGAACAGCCAGAGTAAGCCTCTTAAGTAAAAATATGATCATGTCATTGAG
>NW_007828530.1:0-790 GCF_000696425.1 Galeopterus variegatus
CCCGCGGCCTTGGTGTTATCAGCACCGCACTCTCCCGAGTGAGCCACAGGCCGGCCCAAATTAGTTAATTTTTTTTTTTTTTTTTGTCTTTTGTCTTTTTCCGTGTCCGGCAATGGATCGCAACCCTCAGTGCTGCTTCTGCACCGGACCGGGGACCAGCAAAGGGATCGCAAGCCTCGGCGTTGCTCCGGCGCCTCGCTCAGCCAGTGAGCGGGAACCGGTCTGCATGTGGGATCCGAACCCTCGAGCGGGAGCACTGCTGCACTCCCAAGCAGCGCACTATCCAGTGCGCCACCGGGCTGGCATTTTCACACTTTTTTATTTTTATTTTTTTTCCCTTTTTTTTGTCTTTTTTTTTTACTGACCGGTAACGGGATCGCAACCCTCGATGTTGCGCCCACACCACGCTCAGCCAGTGAGCGGGAACCAGTCTCCACATGGGATCTGAACCCTCGGCGGGAGCACTGCTGCACTCCCAAGCAGCGCACTCTCCAGTGCGCCACCGGGCTGGCCCGAAACCAGGGATGATTTTGTCCCCCAGGGGCCATTCGGCAATGTCTGCAGACATTTTTGAGTGTCACAACCGGGGAGAGGGGGTTTGCTACTGGCATCTAGTGGGTAAAGGTCAGGGATGCTGCTAAACATCTTATAATGTACAAACAGGACAGCCTCCCACAACAATGAATTATCCAGCTTAAAATGTCAGTATGAGGGTAATTCAAAAAGTTTATGAAGGGGCCGGCCCGTGGCTCACTCGGGAGAGTGCGGTGCTGATAACACCAAGGCCGCG
>NW_007828531.1:0-790 GCF_000696425.1 Galeopterus variegatus
AGGTTTTGGGGAACCCACACTCTATATGGTCACTGGCACTCAAGGTCAGCACCCCTGAGTCCCTGGAGAAGACATGGGGCTCCATGTATTCGATGCACTTTGCTGAGTCTCCTTCTCTGCCTACCAATGTCCTCTCTTTTCATGTTCTCCACAAAAAGCTACTTCGGAGCTTTCCTTGGGCATCTCCTGCTAACTGATTCCCAGAGGGCTTTGTCTCTAAAATGCCTTTTCTACACAGCTAGATTAGATCTGTGTTTCAGGATCTGCTGTAGAGCAAATTCTGGCCTCAAATGTCTATATTTTTAGCAAATATAACTTGCACCTTCGGAAATTGAAGCTAGCTATTCTACTATTATTTCCAACACCAATTTATATAAAATCACATATGGCAAACTTGTCATGACACAGCATGGTAGGTTAGCCAGTAAGAATCTTAAAAAGTGCTCTGAAACTTTTAAAATATTTTTCTGCATCTGGATTTTCACTTCAAATCATCTGGCTGCACTTTATCAGATTAGGTAATGCTGAAGAAGAAAATCATCCCCACCTCTAAAAGCATACCTCGAGGGCTTTGTTTGTGGTGAAAAAAGCATTTGTTAAATCAAATACAGTTGTGATTTTTGACCAGCAATTGCATTAAAGTTTGGTAATTAGAGGAATCAGCATGAAAAATTGTGCATCATGCAATCCAATTTCCCTTGTGAATCCAAGCAATTGGAAGAGCATCAAGCAACTTGATTAATTGAATAAAATGGATCCATCAGGGCTATTAGTGTTATCAATGATTTAC
>NW_007828532.1:0-790 GCF_000696425.1 Galeopterus variegatus
GCATAAAGAAAAATCGCAATTTGAAATAATGAATATGCTAATAATAAATAATAATTTTTTTAAAGGAAATGGTGTGTCTCTCTAATCAAATGATAGCTCCTGTCAAGTGACCCTCTCACTGTCAGCAACAGCTAATGCTTTGCTACAGGAAAAAAAATCTCCTCTTTCCTCTTCAGAGCCAGGTATAGTTATGACCCCACTGTTGCTAGCTATGGGTACTTCACCATTTTTTTTTTTATACTCCTTAACCCTGCAAACTCTTCATAAATAGTTTTCAGTTGTTCCTTTGAAAAGTGGTCTTTATTTCCATCAGGACACTGACATATAAGTGGGAATGACAATTTTTAATGAACACATATTTTTATATGAATTTAGATAAACTGCATGAAAGATCAATTCATAAAGATTTTGTGAGTGGCAAAATTCCTCACCATTTACAAAATGAATGCAAATTGTTGATTTATAGAGAGATATCATTTTACTTATGTAATGCAAAGATTACAAATATTGATAAATATCTGTGTTCAGAAAGGCTATGGGAAAGAGCAACAAAAATATGTACAAGAAATCTATGGAGAGATATAAGAAAATTTTTGGAATTTTTTAAAAGTTTAAGACCATTAATGAAGACCTAAATTAACAGAAACGTTATATTCATGAATAGGAAGGTGCAAAATCAGTTTTCAGTCAAAGTATTTAAGTTGAATACAACTTTTACGGAACACAACGATTATGTAAAATTACACATTTCTTTATCCATATCTGCAGCATCATGAAGACAAAATAAGAG
>NW_007828533.1:0-790 GCF_000696425.1 Galeopterus variegatus
CAAAGAAAAACTGAAACTGAGCAGCTGCCAGCAGAGTAAACATGCTCTATTGTTAGACAAGGGCTCTCTGCCACTAGCCTCCTTCACAAACTTCAGAACACAAAATAGCTACAAAACTAAAAAGATACATTGGTGCACATGCACACTAACTCCACCCACGCACAACTCGTTTACAATAAATGAGCTGCTCGACCCCCAGCCAGACCTGAGCCGAGGGAGCCTGACTAAATTATTCTGTTTTCCTCACAGTCTTCTAGAATTTATGACAGCAATACACAGGAGTGGAGAATCCTAAAAAATGACAGGCAAACAAAGTAAAATGAAATTTTCATCTGGAGATATCATAGTAAATTTCACCTACAAAGAAAATAGAATTTTTAAGCAGCTAGAGTGAAAAAGAAAGTAGCTATTAAATTTACATCTGGTTTCTCAGCAGCAAAAATGAAAGCCAAAATACAAGGGAATATCTGAAATAACTTAGAATTCTATACACACCCAAAATGGATTTACAGAATGAAAGCTAAAAAATATTTTCATGTAAAAATAAGAAATACTTAAATTAAAAAAAATTGTATTATTAGATCCCCATTAAAGGAAACTTTAAAGGAGATATTTCAAGCAGGGGTATAATAATTCCAGTTGGAAGGTCTGAGAGAAAGAACGAATAAAGAAGAAATAAAGTAGTGATTAGTGATAACCTTTAAATGAACACTAATTTATAAAAAATCGTAATCACATTAATTTATTGTGGTCTTTAAAAATATAATTAAAATATCAAAATCAATAATAT
>NW_007828534.1:0-790 GCF_000696425.1 Galeopterus variegatus
TCTCCTCACCATTTGCAAAGGGAGGGTGAGATTACAGAATTTATGCTTTTATGATGAATTTGCTTGAGTGCAACAGCAGAAGGAAGAAAAATATTCCTATGTTCTAAAGCAGCTCTGCCCAGGAAAACTTGCTATGATGATGGGAATCTATATATCTGCACTGTTCAGAACATGTGGTTATTGAACATTTGATAGTGACTACTGCAAAAGAAAAAATAAATTTTAAGTTTTGTTCAATTTAATTAGTTTAAATCAAAATTTAAATACAAAAAGTTATGAATGCCTACTATACTGGACAATGCAGTTTTAAGGAAATCTGAGTGCTTTTCCTCGCAGACCTTTTTGCGTCAGGCTGACCTGCACTTATAAGTGTGATACCATTCAAGTATAATTCCCTGCTCTCAAGGAGCTTATCCTCTGTAGTAGCAGGATCTCTTGAGAAATATAAAATCTCTGCATTTCACAGATTGAGAAATAGCTTGTGTTTTTGCAGTATGGCACTACCAGAAACCTTGAGCCAAACACTCTTGTTTTTAGTGATATTCAGAGTTAACTTAGAGAACTGCTAATGGCCAAGATTTTGGGACGCATTGCTTAGGACATGATTAAATATAAACCATCATTTCTCCCAAACTTGAAAATTTCCCTCTTCCCTATTTTTCTAAATAGTTTTCTCTTCCACAGGCAATGTAAGAGCAGATAGTATGTCTGTTTTGTTCACTGTACATAATAGTAGATGTTCAAGAAATATTTATCAACTCAATGAATTAGTATATGATCATCAAACCAC
>NW_007828535.1:0-790 GCF_000696425.1 Galeopterus variegatus
AAAATCATATTAAGTAAAATAAGCCAGGCCCAGAAAGAGAAATACCATATGTTCTCACTCATAAGTGGGAGCTAAAATTATAAACATATAAATAAAAGAAGGAAAGATACAACATTCAAAATAGTACATTGAACTTTCAAAAGGACTACTGAGGTTACTAGAAGCAGGGGAGGGGAAGGAGAAATAGGTAAAGGGCCACGAATGGCAGGGATAGTGCATATTATGGAATATAATGATTATTCTGACATGAGCATCACATATTGCACACGAGTACTGATGTTCAACTCTGTACCTCACGGATACTTACGATCAACTTTGTTACAATAAAAACAAACAAATAAAGAACAACAAGTAAACAAATAAGGAAAAATGTATTTTTTTAATGACTAATCTATCTGAAGATAATAAAGCAAAGATGTGCTGAGGCAACAAAAAAAATTCCCATAAGACACAGCTTACTGTTTGTTACTGGTAAGGGGTGATTCAAAGGAAATGTGAGCTTCTTAATCTCTTGATTCTGACTTTTCTGTCAACTAGAATGATTTTCATACCAAAAAGAATGAACAAACTTTGATGGAATGAATTTAAGTCCAAGTTTGCTAAGATGGAAATAAAGCTGCACCTTGATTCTCTTATATAAATTATATATGAAATGAAATACATTATATACCAGATAAAATGCTGTCATCAGAATAGACTACTAATGGGCTAAACCTAATATGAAGTATTCTGATAGCAATAAATATAAAAATTCTCACTTGTAGCCAAAAAACACAACTGTGCAAGTCCC
>NW_007828536.1:0-790 GCF_000696425.1 Galeopterus variegatus
ACAGATGATCAATTTAAGACAATAAATCCAGAATCCAGAGTATATAAATAAATTTTACCCAATCTAATGTTATAGGCTGTCCTTCTTGATAACACTTTGACAATTCAAAAAACTAAAAATGAACGGTTAATCCAGCGATCCCGCTCTGGGTATGTATCCAAAGGAAG
Organism: Galeopterus variegatus; assembly: GCF_000696425.1. Taxonomy (NCBI): domain Eukaryota; kingdom Metazoa; phylum Chordata; class Mammalia; order Dermoptera; family Cynocephalidae; genus Galeopterus; species Galeopterus variegatus. Next base: position 168 of record NW_007828536.1, read on the forward strand.
TGTAATTAGTACGTCAAAGAGATACCTGCACTCCCATGTTAATTGCAGCCTTATTTCCAATAGCCAACAAATAGAATTAACCTAAGGGTATATCAATGAATGAATAGATAAAGAAAATGTGATATATACAGACAGTGGAATAATATTTAGCTTATAAAAGAAGAAAATTCTGTCATTTTCAACAACGCAGATGAACATGGAGGACATTATGTTAAGTAGAATAAGCCAGGCACAGAAGGACAAAAACTGTATGATGTCACTTATATGTGGAACCAAAAAATCAAACTAATGGAAGCAGAGAGTAGAATGGTGATTACCAGGGGTGACAAGGGGAGCGAGGAATGGGTTAAAGGGTACAAAGTTCCAGTTAGACAGGAGGAGCATGTTCTGGAGATCTACCATACAGCACAGTAATTATAATTAATAATAATGCATAGTATACATGAAAATATCCCATCATTTGCAGCAGCGTGGATGGAAGTGGAAACCATCATGTTAAGTGAAGTACGTCAGGAACGAAAAAGAGAAATATTGCAGGATCACACTCTTGTATGGAATCTGAAAAAAAAAAAAGTGGTTCTCATAGTAGATGATAGCATTATTCTACTGTCTAATTCGATGAG
>NW_007828537.1:0-790 GCF_000696425.1 Galeopterus variegatus
CAGAGCTCCCAGAGCTGGGCCGGTCCCGCGCCTTCCTCTCCGTCTCTGCGTCGCCGCTGCCATCTTTCCTGGCCTTTATTGCCTTGGGCTGCTCGGTCTCCCGGCGCGGTTGGGGCGCTCTCAGGAATCTTCTTTTGCATCGGCCCTAAAACCTCGAGACTGTAGTTGCTTTTTTTCGTTGTAGATTAGTTGATCATGCTCTTGGAAATGCAAATAGTATTCTGGCAGCACAGCGCACACTTCTCAGGCTCGCTCTGTCCTCTGGCATGCCTGCTCCAGACCCGTCACCATCTTGCTCCTCTTAGTTTCCTTTTCAACTCTCCTTTTCCTATGCCCACTAAGACTTTTTTTATTTTTTAGGTAGGATGTTTTTATTTTTATTTTTTTATTGTTTATGAATATTCATGAGCCACTAAGTCTTTCACTAAACTCACATTACCCCCCTTTAAAAATAAGAGCAGGAGTTTTTTTTTTTAAAAATCTTTTCTCAAAATTATCTTTTATTCAAGTGTTTTATTTATTTATTTATTTTTATTTTTATTTTTTATTATACATACATGTGGGGTACAATGTTGATTTTCATTAATTGTGTAGAATGTGTGGTGGTTAGATCAGTAGAGTTAGCTTACTCATCATTACAATATGCAATCATTCTTTGTGTCCACTGACCAATTCCTCATTAGCCCCCCTCCCCCTTCCCTCCCATCCCCTTTTCCACCTCTAGTTTTCTAACCATTCAACATATTACTGTGATTGTTCTTTCTTTCTCTCTGTCTCTCTTTATTGTTCA
>NW_007828538.1:0-790 GCF_000696425.1 Galeopterus variegatus
CATTGTGAGAGGTGTTGTTCTGATATTCAAGCGTGACAAGTGTCACATCTGGTGCCTCCAAACCAGGTTGACTCAGGCCTGCTCCTGGATGAGGATGGGACGGCTTTGATTTGCACACCCCTGATTCTGGGTGGACACAACTCTTTTTCTTAGACAGCAAGAGTCACTGAATCTTCTAGTCCCTGGTTGCATAAAAAATGGTATATACCCTCTCCGTTGCACATTGGTTTATCCTGCAGGGCCTCCGATGGGGCCTCAAACTTCAGAGGCATGAATGAGTTAGTGAATAAATACTCACGTGTGTGTGTGAGGGTGGACAGGACGGGAGGGTGTCAGGACATGGTGGAGAAGGAAGGGAAGGGCAGGGCCACACTCTACTACAGAGGACGCTGGAGGGCAAGCACTCTCCTCCCTGGATCCGTTCAGAGGGGGTGCCATACGATCTTTTCTTGTGGCCCTGCACACAGGGAACAAGGGTTTCTTGGGGGTGATTTTAATGGATCTGTTAAAAAGCTAGCATGGGAAAGGAGCACTTTCCAGGTTCCCACCCAGACCATGTACAACAGCCATGGCCAGAGCGGAGTGCTGAACCCCCCTCACCCCACTGCAGGGGACAGCAAGGCCCCACAGCGTCAGGCCACTGAGCCCCAGGTCCCCCTCCTCCTTGCTCACTCCCAACACACGTGCCTCTCGCGTCACTGAATTTCAAAACCTCCTGGGCTTCCTCTAATTCCTTTTCTCAGCCTCCCTTCCCCACCCACTCTGCTCAGTTATTCCACAGGGCACTCTC
>NW_007828539.1:0-790 GCF_000696425.1 Galeopterus variegatus
ACTCAGTGTTAAAAATAGTATACTATGAATTAGTGTGTGGATCAACACACAATTTTTTTTTTCTTAGAGTGCTGCGGTATTTTTTCATATTAATTAGGACAGAATTGTCTTTGTCCTTATTTTCCATAATCTGCATTTTTCTTCCCATTCTAATTGGTTGTCAGATTCTAGCCTCTAATTTATTTCAGTGGGGGAGGGATACTGGGACCACAGTTCCTGCCGCTGCGCTGCTTCTGTCTTTCCTAATGGCCCATTCACTTCCTGTATCTACTATTTAATTTACTCAGGATTTCTTTATGACCCAGTTGTTCATTTCAGATTTGTCTCCACATGCTGCTGTCCTGGCTCTAACGCGAACCTCGAGTGACTGGTGAGAGGTGGCCGGTGATGTCTGTGTCTGCCCCTCCCTGTAGCCATCCATGGGTGTCGCTCTCTCTCAGCAACTGCGCTTCAGTGTCTTGTCGTCCGTCACTCAGCTGCTGCTGCCTGATCCACTGAACCTTGAAACCACACAGCTCACTTTCCCCCTCCTTCTGTGCCCGCTGAGCTACCACAGTTTAATCTTTTCCAAATTCTGTTGGGCTTCATGCTTGGTGGTTGGTTTTCTTGAGAGACTGCTCTGGTTTGAATATGCTTTGTTCCTATCAAAACGTTGAGGCCTGGTCCCTTGTGGCAGTGTTGGGAGGTGGTGCCTTTAAGACGTGACTAGGTTTAGGATGGATTAATATATTTCTCCAGAGGATCGGTTAGTTCTTGCAGGAATGGATTAGTTCCTGCAAGAGCGGCTTGT
>NW_007828540.1:0-790 GCF_000696425.1 Galeopterus variegatus
TGGCATGTGGTTAGTCTTCTGAGGTATTGAAAATAAACTTTTGACCAAATGTTTTGCCAGGTTGTAACAAATGTCATTAACTTTCCAGACTACAATGTATATTTTTTTGATGCCCACTACACAACCATTTAGCCAATGCTGTGTATTTTAAGGTTTTATTATGGTAGTAGCCTACTTCTAGCTACAAATTTTCATATTAATTAGTGTACCAGCTAAGCTACTAGAAGAGACCGAGCAATATGCTAGCACGGACAAGATAAAAGGATATTTCTCTCAGTCCGGAGGAAGGCAAATAACCCAGAGAAGGTGGCTATCTGCTCATCAGGCCATCTAGGAACTCAGGTTGCTTCTTGTTTACTATTCTTCCATTCCTGGTATGTTGTCTTTGTCTGCATTATTGAAGGTGAATCACTAGCACCACGCCCATGCAGTGCAAGGCAGGGAAAGAAAAGTGGAGGGACAGCAACTCCTTCTTTAAAGATAATAACTAAAAGTTGCAGAAATAAATTTTCACATCCTATTGGTCAAAACATAACACGGTGACACCTAACTCTAATGAAGTTGGGTCATGTGTTCTCTAGTTAGCTGCTTGCATGTCAGTTAAATATTGAAAATTCTATTACTAATAGGAAGAAACAGAGAATTGACATTAAAAGACAGAAGTCTCTGCCCCAGTTCCCTTTTGATTCTTAGATTTTTTCTCCACCCGATTGCAGTAGGAAGGGAACTGGAAGATCTCAGAAAGGAACGGCTGCAGCTATGTAGACGGCATGTGAGGCTCGAGGTTCTC
>NW_007828541.1:0-790 GCF_000696425.1 Galeopterus variegatus
AGAGGAAACAGAGTACTACAGCTCAGTTTCCAGTGAACAAAAAATAAAACAAACAAACAAACAAACAAAAAAACTGTCCCGGAGGCCAGCATAATATGTAGCTTATGTGTCTGCCTCGTTAATATGGTCATCAATAACAGGTTTTATGTATGAAAGTTCACCTTCTTAGATACAAAAGCTTTCTGAAATAGTTGGGGTATGCTACTATCTGTATACTCTACCTTATTTGAGTGGATGAAAGAGAATATAAGGAAGCCGTAAATAGAAGAATGAAAGGATTTGGAGAGCAATAAAACTTATGTGTGTGTTAAATAAGTATGCATTGCTTTTGTCCCCTAAAAAATTAAGTCAGATGACAAATGAAAAAGAAAAATGCGCCAGAGTTTGTCAGAGAGGATATAGTAACATAGAAGAGAAAGAAGAGCAAGAGAAAGGGGAACCTACATACCACTGCATTAAAGAAGATTTATTTATTTATTCATTCATTTAAAAATGCATATTAAACCCCTACTATGTAGTAGGTGTGATTTAAATGCTTGAAATATACCAATGGGATAAAACAGATAAAAATTACAGTCTTTGTGGAGCTTAAATTTTAGCAATAGGAGACAGGAAATAATAATAATTATTATTATTATAAATTTAAAATTATAGAACATAGGGAGTTAAGTGGTGTAGGAAAAATATGGAAAGGCGAGGGGGTATGGAAGAATTATCAAATCAAGTAGATTTGAATCTAGATGCTGAATCTGGATTATATTAAGAAATAGAATTGAATATTTTAACAGAA
>NW_007828542.1:0-790 GCF_000696425.1 Galeopterus variegatus
ACATGTTCTCACTATAGCAATACCAGCCATTAGGCCAGGAAGACCCTGAAAGTTTTAATAATGATGCTGTATGACAGGGCCATGTCTGGCCACAGTCAATGTATCAAAGGGGGGAAAGAGGTACCCGTGTTCTCCTGAGTGCTCTCCTGACTGTGCCCTGCCCTGCTATCATATATGCCCAGCTGTGCCCTGCTCTGTTGCAATGGCTGATGCAGCATTTGACTTTCCTGCCCTGCTGTAACTGCTAACAGACCTGGAACTTTTCCCACCTAAATGGAAGTTATAACCATATAAGGTCACCCTTTACACCACTGTGAAGACCAGAAGTGTAACAATATAAAAGAGACAGCCCCGCTGCATTTGGGGCTCAGCATTTGTGACACGAGTCTGCTCAGCCGGTGCTGGCATCAATAAACCCTGCGTCCTGCCTCAAGCCTCAGTGTCCTGCCTCTCCTTGCACATTCACTGTTACGTGCTGTAATAGAACAAGTTTTATAGGCCAGGATTGCTGGCCCAAAGGTATGCACATTAATAAAAGTTTTGCCTTACTGCCCTTTAGAAAGGTTTATTGATTAATGATGTATAAGATATCATTTGCCCCACAATTATGCCAGCACTAGTTATTATTGTACTTCTTAAACTTTGCCAATTCAAATATTGGCAAACATATTATCTCATTTCATTTATTTCTTTACTAGTGAATTTGAAAATTTTTTCCTTTTACCAGTATTGATGATTGACTTTTGGAATTAATATTCAGGGGCCGGCCCGGTGGCGCACTGGATAAGTG
>NW_007828543.1:0-790 GCF_000696425.1 Galeopterus variegatus
TGTGTCCACAATATCCCTTGCTTTTCCACTCACAGATATACAGACCAAAAAAACAAACAAACAAAATCTAAAGAAGTAAGGCTGGTGTAGTAAGGGATCACTGTGAATTTCATTTATTTTGTTTATTTTGTCTTTTTGTTATTATTCTTTGCAACTAGAGGCCATCTCTCTAGATACAAAGTCCTTGTCATTCCTAGAGCCAGGTTCCACTGCATGTTTCTAGGCCTAAAGCCCAGCACATGCCCAGGGCCAGTCATACAGGATCCTCAACTTGGGCTTTCTCTACCTCAGCACAACTGACAATTGGGGCCTGGTAATTATTTGTTGTGGGGTTCTGGCCTATGCACTGTAGGATACTTGGTCAAATCCCTGACTACTAACTACCCACTAGATGTCAGTAGAACCCCCTCTTCCCAGCTGTGATGACCAAAGTGCCTTCAGACATTGCCAAGTGTCATCTGGGGTCAAAATCACCTCCAGTTGAGAGCTACTGCCCTGAACCAACAATTGCCAAATGCATTTAAAGCCACCAGGGCCCAGGAAGGCATACTGATGGCTGGCTGCCCTCTGCCTATTGATATGTTCCCATGTCCCAGGAAAGGGTAGCAGTAAATGTCCCTTCAATTGACCAGGCTGTAGGTTTGCAGGTTCATGATTGACCACCTAGTTGTTTAGAATAAACTACTGGAGAATCATATTCTTGTTATGCTTCTGGTTACGTGGCAACTAATTTTCCAGAGAAACGTGATCTCTGTAGGATGATCAATGTAGGACAAGTGGTACATATTCA
>NW_007828544.1:0-790 GCF_000696425.1 Galeopterus variegatus
GATCTATCTCAATAGAATAATTTCTCCTTTGGTCTATACGTAATGCTGACTCTGGTTCTTGGGATATGTGAAAAGATCTGTTTGATATAGTATTTTATGAAGAAATGTATTCATACGTTAATGTCTCCATATATCATTTTCTATATTTACTCCATATTTTATTTTTCAAGCTTTAGTTTAATATTTTTGTAGATTGTCAACATCAGAATGCTACAACCCGTTGTTTCAGAAGAACTCTCTCTCTATATATATAACCTTGCCAAAAAGAATCTGTTTTGTAACCAGTTTACATGATAAAAGTTTAAAATGTTTTGTCCTAATTTTTATTATTCTGATTTTTGTCGAGTATACTAACATTTATATAGCAAATGTATTTCACAGGGACTAGTTTCCAAAGCCCTGTAGTTTCGGGTTAAATCTAACCCTTTAAAATTACATACGGAAATGTTAACCTCATGAAAGACAGGAAACTTTCCCCAGGCTAAAGTCTCAGTAATAGGTAAAGAATTGTAACACGGCAAAATTGCTGGCCCAAGGAGAGATGCCTTTGAAGCAGGTTAACCAAAAGTTACTTTATTGTTATGTAAACATACTGAGGAAACTGCTGTAGGAAAAGATAGTATTTGCTAAGAACAAGTTTTTGTTGGTGGATCAACTTAACCTTTTGCAAATTGCCTTATGGAATGTCACTTTGTTATTTCACTGATATTACCAGTCTCCACTGTTAATCTATACTTAGCCATAACTCCACCTATGTTCCTTTTCTGTAACTTTCTGACCTGGAGAATAA
>NW_007828545.1:0-790 GCF_000696425.1 Galeopterus variegatus
CTATTTCTCCAACTATCAAGAAGTAAAATTTAAAATCAATAATAAAATTATAACTAAAAATATACATATCTAGACATAGGTAATACTCTAAGTAATTCTTGAGTTAAGGAAGAAATCATAAAGGAACTTTTTGAAAACACGTGGTAAAATAATAATGAAAGCTATACAAGACTATTTGAAGGATAAATTGAAATGTGAAGAAAATGGGTTGCTGAAATGCATTCATTGTAAAATACAAATGGTTAATAATAACAGTAAACATTTATCATAAGTTGGAAAAAGAAAAAGGAAACAAGAAAAGTTGTGGGTAGAAATAAATGTGACAGAGAACCAAACATTAGAAAAGAATAATATCAGTAAGATGGCACAAGTCTGGCAAGACCAATTAAGGAAAAAATGGAAGGGTACCAAAAATAGAATAAAAGGAGAAAATCCAGAATAAGTACAACAGACACAAAACAAATATTATAAAACGTTATATATAATAAGCCTAAAGGCTTAAAATAGATAATATCTCAAAAACTAGCACATTGATAACTTCAGTAACTCAAAAAATGTCATCCCACATGGCTCCATAGTTTTACCAACCCTCAAGTGACAAAGGTATCCTCTCTTACACAAGATGTTCCAGAAAGTAGAAAAATGTAAAATGATGCTACACGCATTTAAGGAAATTAGTATAACTTCATTCCAAAATTAAATATATTGAAGCAAAAAAAATCACATGCTCAATCCATCCATGAAAATGGATATAACAATCTTCAATAAAATATGAGTTAACTAAATCTAA
>NW_007828546.1:0-790 GCF_000696425.1 Galeopterus variegatus
GAGGGTTGCGATCCCGTTACCAGTCAGTAAAAAAGACAAAAAGGAAAAAAAAAAAAAAGATCACGCAGCTTGGAACCCCTGACTCTTCCCTCTACATCAGGCTGGTGCATCGTGTTTGTGTGGTGTGTCACAGTGCAAAGCTAAGTACCACCGACGGCCACTAGCTTCACTGGGGTCCTTGGATTCATGTTCCTACTAAACATGTTAAATACACTCTGGCCCAAATGGGAACTAATTATTTCTGGCTTTGCCTCCCCAAGCCATTGAAGTCAAATTCTCAAAGTCTGACCACTCACAAACATCTTCTAATGCATTTCACTGTTTTTTATTATACAGACAAGAAGCCCAGGTAACTTCAAGTTTGCATCCTTGAAAAATTTCTCCCTGTTATGCTTCCCAGTGGGTTCTCAATGATCCTAGATACCGCTGCACAGGTGGATAGAGTTCATCAACCCCTGGCCCCCCAGTCCTGGCAGGCCACCATTTCTGAATTGCACAGGCTTCTATGGATGGAATGTAAGTAATGTAAGCATTAGAGCCCTCCTATAATTCAGTCCTCCAGAACCACGTCCTAGAGTGAAACTCCTAATAAAAAAGCCCTTTGGTATCTGGCTTACTATGGGTATCTTTGATGAGGTCCAAAACTACCCAACCACGCAGAATTCTGCTTTATCTTGTAGCAGGATACATCTGTCTGTGCTTGTACTTAAAAATATACTGATTCAACCACAGCCATGACAGAACAGGTGAACTCACTCTATTCTGCTTTCTGAGCATCTGTGAGCTGCAG
>NW_007828547.1:0-790 GCF_000696425.1 Galeopterus variegatus
CAAATATGCTTGGAATTGTTTTTTGAATTTTTAAAACCTTTAAAGCTTTAAAATCTTTGTCAGATAGTTTAAAATCTTTAATGTCTTTTTCAGATAGTTCTAACATCTCGGCCATGTTGATGCTGGCATTTACTATTTATTTATTTATTTTTCATTCTTTTTGAGATAGATATTTCTTGTTTTTGGTGTGATGAGTAATTTTTCATTAAAACCTAGAAATTTGGGGTATTATGTTATGAAGCTCTAAATCTTATATAAACTTTCTGTTTTAGTTAGCTTTTCTGATGCTCCAGCAGGGAAGTTGAATGTGCTGCTTTGTTACTGCATGGTGATGGTAGAGATCCAAATTTCGCACTTCGCCTCTGTTGACACACATGGGGGTGCCTCTTGTCAATACTAGTGGAAGCTCTGCTTCTCAAGTAGGCTTCCACTGATACCTTCTGTATTAGTCCCTTTCTGTTGCTTTTAACAAAATACCTGGAACTGGGTAATTTATAAGAAAACAAAATTTATTGCTTACAGTTTGGGAGTCTGGGAAGTCCAAAATCCAGGGAACACATCTGGTGAGGGTCTTTGTGGTGGTGACAGTGACCAAGGGGTTTCACATGGTAGAAATTGATGGAGCAGACAGAGACTAACCTCCCATGTACTCTTCTTTTAAAACCCTCAGAACCATACCCCTGCCAACCACTATTAATCCATTCACTATGACATAGTCCTACAATCTAATCATCTTTTCAAGGCTCCACCTTTCAGTTACCATAATAGGATTTCCCACCCTCAACAGTTA
>NW_007828548.1:0-790 GCF_000696425.1 Galeopterus variegatus
ATCAATGTCCTGAAAAAAATGTAGCAGAACTTGCCGAACTGAAGAAGTTATTCAGTGAAATTAAAGAAAGAAAAAAAAATGGAGAGTTTAACCAGCAGGCTTGTGGAAGTTGAAGAGAGAACCTCTGAACTTAAAGATGGGAGGTTTTTCAAACAAGCAGACAAAAAAAGAAAAAAGAATCAAAGGCACTGAAGAAAATCTGAGAGTGATATCAGACAACCTTAAGCGCTCAAATATCCGAGTCATCAGTATTCCAGAAGGGGAGGAAAAAGGAGATTGCATTGAAAACATATTCAACAAAATACTGGCCAAAAACTTCCCAGGTATAGGAAAAATCACAGATCTTCAGATCCAGGAAGCTCAATGATCTCCAAATGTATTCAACCCAAAAAGGTCTTCTCCAAGACATTTTATAGTCAAATTGGCAAAACTCAAAGACAGAGAATATTAAAAACTGCAAGAGAGAAGCAGCAAATCACCTATAAGGGAGCCCCAATCAGGCTAACATCAGATTTTTCATCACAAACCCTAAAAGGCTATCAGACTAACAGCAGACTTCTCAACAGAAACTTTATAGGCAGGAAGAAAATGGGATGATATATTCAAAACACTAAAAGTAAAAATACTTCCAGCCAAGAATACTATACTTAGCAAGGCTATCCTTCAGAAATGAGGGAGAAACAGTGTATTATCCCGACAAACAAAAACTGTGGGAGTTCACCACTACACGACCAGCCTCACAAGAAATTCTCAAGGGAGTACTGGGTTTGGTACCTGAATAACAACTGCC
>NW_007828549.1:0-790 GCF_000696425.1 Galeopterus variegatus
ATGGGCTTTGTAGGATGCATAATTTAAAATTGAGGAAGGAAAGGACTTCTCTGGAAGGTCACTAACTCAAATAAGAGCACTGGGACCCGCAGTGCTGGCTTGCTCTGGGGCTGTGCATGGGCGCCCAGAAGTTTTCAGCTGGGGGAAGTCTTGCTTTGCTCTTTCAGCATCACTGTGCATGTGTGCAGGAGTTGGCAGGTGAAGGGGGCCTGGGGAGGGGCTCTGCTGGCATATGAGCGGGGGGTCAGCAATGCTACATGTACCGTTTCACACAAGAGGAATTGTCCCGTCCACAATGCATATAGCATTTGAGAGCAGAGCAATTGGTGATAGGGGAGTACAGTTGGAGATGAGCCTGGAAAATTAATTTGGTGCCAGATCATTGAAAATCTTTAATGCCATAATGAAGAATTAGTAAGGCTTTCTCTAGGCAGTGGGGAAGTGGTGAAGGCCTTTGTTTTCCCCAGCTTTTTATTTAGAAAGATGTCAAACCACAAAAAGAATAGTGAAACAATCACCCACATTAACCTTTCACCACATCCCCCAGGTGTTAGCATTTTGCTGTTTCGCTCTTTTGCTCCTTTTCTGAATGTGTATATGCTCTTTCGCTCCTTTTCTGAATGTGTATATGTAGAGTACATGTGCATTTTTTTTTTGCAGGGCTTTTCGAAGTGGTAGACATCAGTGACACTTTGCCCCTACCTCTTTCAGCATGTATGTCCTAAGTCCGAGGGTATTCACATCCGCAACTCCAGTTCTGTTACCACATCTGAGAAATTAAACAGAAACA
>NW_007828550.1:0-790 GCF_000696425.1 Galeopterus variegatus
CATTTTAAGGTTGAAAAGTTTCAGATCTAAAGAGGGAAACCTGAGAGCTAAGGCTGGAAACAGAAGAATAAAGCTCTGAAGTCAAGGAATTTCTACATGTAGTCAGAGTCAGTGAGCCTCCCGAGATGGTGTGTAGAATGCTCTGTGTACAGGATGCAGATATTCCATCAGACTCTCGAAAAAAGTTGTTGAGCCTCTAGGTTAAGGAGCCCTATGCAGACCTTGAGTTTATTTCCTGATAACAGGAAATTGGGTCCCCCTTTCTAATCTGCCCCCTTGCCTAAATGGTCTCACTGCTTTCCTCATCTACCCTTCAAAGCCCACCCCTGAATCCTGCCCTGCCTGGCCATCCTGTAGGCTTCTCACCCACTCTGGCCTCCTGGCCCCCTTGCAGCCTGTCTGCCTCTCCTATTCTCATCAGCGAGAGTGAGAGCTCCCAAGATCAGGGGTAAGACTGTTTAATTATTGCTTTGTGTCACTGGAACTGCCTCGCACTTCAAAATCATTTCCAAGTCACACTCGTACTCACACTGTGATTTAGCTTCTGTATTCACTCTCTCGCTCACCCTAATATGTGTCCTGTGAGGGATTCATTAGGCACATCTTTCCAACGGAGGAAGAAACTCAGATTAAGTTTTCTGTCAATGTTAGAAAAAAAGGAAAGGGCAGAGCCAGGACTCAAGCTTAGGTCTTCTGGTTCCTCATTGCTGCTTCTGCTCTGCAGTGCATCTTCCCCTAGAAAGTACTGACCGACATTTCTACATTAGGATTCCTCTCCATAGGAGAAATG
>NW_007828551.1:0-790 GCF_000696425.1 Galeopterus variegatus
AAAAAAAAAAAAAAGACAAAAAAAGTAATCGTTCCTGAAACCTGTCATGGAGGAAGAAATTACTAACATAGAAATAGCAATTACTATCTACAACATGTGTTTCTACCACTAAGCCATATGATTGTCAAGTGGGAAATGATGTTAGTGTGAAAAGAACGTTGTGTTGGTTCATCAGCCTTTTGACCTAGGCAAAAGAAAATAAAACCAAAAAACCTATAATGGGGGAGTTGAATCATTCCCTTGGACTGGAAAAGAAAAAGCTTTCTATTCTGCTTTACACACAGAACACACAGAAAGCAACTTTCTTAGCAATAATGGGACAATTAAAATAGAAAATTTTGAGCTAAATTTTAATAAAATTAAAAATTAGTGACTAATAAATCCAGTTCCAGTTATACAAAATCGCCTGCATCATACAACAAGAAAATATTGGGTAAGCAAACAAGCAAAGTAATACTTTGCTTTAAAGCCATCTAAGTGCATTGGATGCAACAATGTCTAAAAGACTCAATTCCAAAGAGAAATGAGCCCTTCATAAATCAGAAATTACTGATGGCTGCAAGTTAGGGGAGGATAGAGGAGCATGATGAGAGAGAAGGAGAGACTTCTGGGATGAGGAGATGCAAATCTAAACTTTCAATGAAAGCTTGTACTGGTATGACTGTTTGGAATCTTGAAGAGCCTGAGTGTAAAAATAAACCTCTTGGCCCGACAGTTATTACCATAAGAATTTGCTAAGTAAGCATCTGTGAGTATAGGGTGGAAAATACAGAGAGATATCACAGTTTCC
>NW_007828552.1:0-790 GCF_000696425.1 Galeopterus variegatus
ATTTCTACGTTTTTATTAATCTGTACTTGATGAGTCATTGTTCTTACTGTATCTGTTTAAAATTTTAAAACATGGTTTTCTTTTGTTCTCTGAAAATATTCATAATAGCTGTTGTAGCATCTGTCTGCTAGTCCAACATTTGGGTCCCCACAAAGGCAGTGTCTGTTGTTTGCCTTTTGTCCTTTATATGTGTCACACTTTCCCCTTTCTTTCAGTGTCTCATAATTTTTGTTTTTGTTAAGAAGTGGACATGTTGCATAATATAAGGAAGGAAATATGGAGATTTATCCCTCACCTGGCTTGTTGCTGTCATTTGTCTGGTGTTTGTTTGGTGACAAAACTGGGCTAATTTTATGAAGTCTGTTTCTCCTGCAGAGTACAGCTTCTGATATCCTTTCTCGGATTTTCCCCATGATGTCATCTTCTAGCTTGGCTTTTTTTGGTTTTTCGTCTTATCAGCGTAAGACACAGTTTGGTCGAAAGTTTTATACTTAAGCTTCTAAACAAAAAGGTATTCATCCTTTACCTTTGGTTATGTTTGTGGCTTGGTTACTGCTCTCATGGTTCTGGGTTTGAAATTTTACCTTGTCCCTCAGCATTGGAAAGATTGCATACCAATTTTCTTGTTCTCCATGGATCCTGCTAAGAAGGCAGCCATTATTTAAATCATTGTTCATGGTTATTAAATCATTGTTCATGGGTTGGTAATCTATATCTATTTCTCTGAAATTTTTCATGGGTGTACATTAGCTTACTTCATTAATATTACTTATATTTCACATAGGTGCCA
>NW_007828553.1:0-790 GCF_000696425.1 Galeopterus variegatus
AGATTCAACTCGCTGCTTCCTCAAGAATTTGCATGATGACTAACCCTCTCAGCCTTCTTTGCACATACTTTCTAAATAAAGTGATTCATTTTATAACATGTTCAAAAACTTTATTGGAAAAATAATATAAACATTAGAATTTTTTTTTAATCTTTCATTTCACCAAAGGAACAAGAGTCAAGGTGATAAAAAATTCCAAGCTGAGACAATTGAGAGCAGTTTTACCTTCTCTATACCAACTTCCCTAGTCCGACCAAACCCAGAGGATCTGCTTGAAGCTGAGACACTAGATAAAAAGATACTGGGTGCCTGAATCACAACATGAAATGATGTTTATGTACATTTGATTGGACTGCTCTGTGAGCAAGAACTCAACTATTGTGTGAAGTTGCTGACATTCAGGAGTTGCCTTATTGCAGTAATGAGCTGACTCTGACTGAAGTAGATCATTTTATATGTTCTGCGAAAATTCCTACCCTTTCTCTCTGAATGCATGATTCAAGGGCCAGGGTATGTTGGGCATAATACTGAAGTCTCCCTGCAGTGAAGTAGCAATGAAGTCTTTCTGCAGCAAGTCAACAGGGAGACAAGCTGATTCTTACCAATTTTAAAATGTGAATATCCAGGGCCGGCCCGGTGGCGCACTGCTACAGTGCGCCGCTTGGGAGCGCAGTGGCGCTCCCGCTGAGGGTTCGGATCCCACATACAGACCGGCCGCTCACTGGCTGAGCGAGGTGTGGGCGCGACACTGAGGGTTGCGATCCGTTGCCGATCACGAAAAAAGACAAAA
>NW_007828554.1:0-790 GCF_000696425.1 Galeopterus variegatus
TATTTGCTTTTCCCTGTAACTTTTCACTTATAATGCTTTAATCCTCAGATATCAACCAAAATCTGAAGATAAATCATTAAGATATTTGTATATTTGAAAACATAAAATAGCATTTGTTGGACTAATAACCAGATGCTGGTTTTGTTTACCATTTATGCAAATAAATTTTGTTATTGTTGTTATTGTTTCAAGTTTCCTTTTTTTTTTTTTTTTGTCTTTTTTCATGTCCTGCAACGGACCGCAACCCTCAGTGTCGTGCCCGTACCGGACCGGGACCGGCATCGGGATCGCAACCCTCGGTGCTGCGCCCGCCCGGTCTGTATGTGGGATCCGAACCCTCGGCGGGAGCGCCACCGCACTCCCAAGCAGCGCACTGTAGCAGTGCGCCACCGGGCCGGCCCTATTGTTTCAAATTTGAATACTAAATATTTATAAGGTTTCCATCTACTATAGAACTATAAACATTACTTCATCTAAAAACACATATAAGCTAAAACTCAATAATGTGCAAAAAGCTGAATTACCATTTATGATTTGCTTCCTAAATAAACACTCCCATCTTGATATTATCAGAAAAAAGTAAAAAAAAAAAAAAAAAAAGAAATTGATGACTTGAATAATCTAAAAATAACTTAAATAGATATGATATATGTGTTTCAAAGTATATCATATCCTAAGACTTGTTGATAAAGTAGAATTTTGATTTTTCTAAGGATATTCCTATGTCCTCTGAGGAGATTACTCAACTCCACCAACAGATGATATCATTTGTACAGTATTCAATAATCAC
>NW_007828555.1:0-790 GCF_000696425.1 Galeopterus variegatus
CTCCTCCCTCAGTCTCTCCAGTCTCTCTCTCCACTCTCTTTCTCATCTCTCCCTCTCTCTCTCTCCACTCTCTCTCCTCTCTCTCTCCATTTTCCTCTCTCTCTCCCTCTCTCTCTCCATTCCTCTCTCTGCACTCTCTCTCTCCCTCCCTCTCTCTCCACTCTCTTTCTCATCTCTCCCTCTCTCTCTCCATTCCTCTCTCTGCACTCTCTCTCTCCCTCACTGTCTGTCCACTTTCTCTCTCTCCTCATTCTCTCTTTTCTCTCCACTTTCTCTCTCACCTCTCTGTCTCGACTCTCTCTCTCTGGCCTCTCTCTCTCTCTACTCTCTTTCTCTGCTTCCCTCTCTCTCCACTCTCCTCTCTCTCTCCCTCTCTCTCCTCTTTCTCTATCCTCTCCCTTTCTTTCTCTTTCCTTGTCTCACCTCTCTCTACTCTCTCTCTCTCCAATCTCTCTCTGTCTCCCTCCTCTCTTTCTCTTCCTTGTCTCACCTCTCTCTCTCCAATCTCTCTCTGTCTCCCTCCTCTCTTTCTCTCTACCTCCCCCTCTCTCTACTCTCTCTCTCTCAATCCCTCTCTCTCCACTCTCTCTCCCTCCCTCCTTCTCTCTCCACTCTCTGTCTCTCCTCTCTCTCAATCTCTCTCCTCTCTCCCTCTCTCTCCACTCTCTCTCTGTCTCTCTCTTCTCTCTCCAATCTCCTCTTTCTTTCCAAGTCTCTCTCTCTCCCTCTCTTCTCTCCACTCTCTCTCTCACTCCTCTCTCTCCCTCCCTCTCTCTCCACTTTCTCTCTC
>NW_007828556.1:0-790 GCF_000696425.1 Galeopterus variegatus
AAACAAGGGTAACCTTTTGTGTTTCTCTTAAAAGAGTGGGGATGAGTGCTATCTCAACATTAGCTTTTCCGTATTGGACTGTGCAAATCTAGGTATAATATCATGGCCTGGATCCAAAATCAACTAGGTGTTCTGGGGGGAAGAGAGAAAGAACATGAGTTTTGTTTGGACGTACTGAGTTTGGGGTACTAGTAAACATTCCTGTGGACAGAGACAACAGACCGTTGGAAGTATAATTCCTGAGTAGCAGACAGAGCATCTGCTAACTTCCTTTGTCAAAGTAGCATATAACTGCCTCGGTAGTAACTTGATGATTTTGCTTTATTTTTTGAATCTGTATAGTAGAGTTTTTCCTCATAGCCTAACTTATACATTAATCTGTGTGTATCCTATTCTAGTTGTTCTATTTCCATGTTAGCTTGTTTTCTTGCACATTGTCTCTATCAAGTAGGTACTTATCATATACATTTTTGTATATTTATATTTTTTATTTACAATGTCTTTCCTTCAGGTACATTGAAAAGAGCCAAGCAGAAGAATGGGCACTATTTCACTTGGATATGAAGACTCATTTGGCTAATGAACAGTTATTCAGAATGAGCAATTTTTCTAAATATAACTCGGTTAGTATTTTTATTTGTATCCTAATTTAATAGCTATCTAGTTTTAAGAATAGCAAAATCTGTAATATATTTTAAAATTATACACACAGCATGTGTACATATATGAACATCTCTCTCTATATAGGTACACACATAGAGACAGACACAGAAGCAGAGAGAGAGAGAGA
>NW_007828557.1:0-790 GCF_000696425.1 Galeopterus variegatus
TTTTTTAATGAACATTTTATAAACCAAGGATGAGCAAAAAAGGAATTAAGGAAAGAAAGTAAAGAAAATGCAAAAAGATGCATAATCTCATTGGCTCTGACTTCACAAAGGGCTGCATTCCAGTACACAGAAGAGGGGAAGAAGAGAAAATGTATATACGTAGTTGTCTTATGTCTCCTGTTTACAGTAGTAATAGTTCACCCTACTGGAAATTAACTCCTCCCAGGTCTCTCTCTGCCCCCTTGAGTAGCACCTTGGGATGCTACCTGCCATGTGAAGTTTTATCCAAGTCTGCAAGTGGCAGAAATAGCCAGAGACCCCAGGCATACATCTGATTAGCCTGGCAGCACAACAGCATCCAAGAACGATCAGTCATTAGCTGTCCTTAGGCAGTATAACTACACAAGCCAGAGAGAAGTCCACAGGATACAGCAGCTATCAAAGTGGAGCAAGTGGTGAGGGTCTGTGGGCAGGTCATGTAAAGGGAAACTGAGGAGATAAACGAGATTTGTGATGCACACACCATCCCTTACATCTCAGGGCATTCTTCTGGAATCATTTTTCTTCTTTCTGAAATGTATCATTTAGAAATTTCTAGTAAGAGTCTGCTGTTCATCTTTATGTCTCCCTCCTTCTTGAAAGATATTTTTGATAGTTACAGAATTCGAGGTTGACAGTTTGTTCTCTCAGTACTTTGCAGGTGCAGTTCTCCTGTCTCAGTCTACTTGCTGCTCCTTTGTCAGTTCTATTTCTTTCTAGCTGCTGCTTTATATCTTATCTTTATCTTTGG
>NW_007828558.1:0-790 GCF_000696425.1 Galeopterus variegatus
CATTAGATTGTTTTCTAATATTGCTGAGTATTTTTTGTACTTTATGGTGAGCATGAGATCTATATATACTAATTATTACCTACATGTCTCATATATGTTCTAAAGATGTTTCCAGCCTGTCCTAGGTTGATTTCCTCAACAGCAGTCACCAACACAAGGATTTTTTTTAAATGAGTAAATTCCTTTATTACACAGGCAATAAAGAGAAAAAAAGGACAAATGTGGGTGCTGTGTATTCCACACACCTGATGTATTCCTGCCCCTCCCTTGCCCACTTTTTTTTTTTTTTCTTGATTACTGACTGGCACAGGGATTGAACCCTGGATTTCAGTATTACTTGCACCACACTCTAATTAACCAGCCATCTCTGTCCTCCATCTTATATATAAGGTAATAGCATACTATTTATACTATTAAGCATTTTGCTTTTTTAATATAACAGTATATCCTATAGGCTAATGCATTGGATGCAAGTAGTTTATTGGGAAGAGGTCCTTAAGAAGTACAAATAGCTAAGTGGAAAAACCAACATGAATGAATAGTTTGTTTTTGTGGAAAATTGGACGTTAGTCTCACTGGAGAAATAGGGAAAACTGTGTAGAACTTAACTCAAGCTTATCCCAACAAGAGTTGAGGAAGTTGGGATATTTATGCACACTGTACAATCTATCATTGTTTCAGGATTATTTCTGGAAGTAATTTCCTGGCACCTTCAGGGTGGCGTATGCATGAACTGAGCACACTCCTACTTCTGGGGAAAAAGGACTTCCAACCAGATTCCTGGGTATTT
>NW_007828559.1:0-790 GCF_000696425.1 Galeopterus variegatus
CACATGTTCTCACTTATTGGTGGGAGCTAAAAATTAATAAATAAATTCACACACACACATACAAAAACAAAATCTGGGGTGGGGAAGAAGATATAACAACTACAATTACTTGAAGTTGATACAACAAGCAAACAGAAAGGACATTGTTGAGTGGGAGGGAGGAAAGGGAGGAGAGAGGGAGGTTTTGGTAAGGGGCAACAATAATCAACCACAATGTATATCGACAAAATAAAATTTTAAAAATAAATAAATAAATAAATAATCTTCTTAAGTTTTTAAATATTTCATATTGATGCTAGAGGCATGCACATGTACAATAAAATACTTGATAGCAGCAGTAATAGTTACAGATGAGAACTGGAAGGAGACCTTAGATATCTTCTAGTTCAGTTTCCTCATTTTACCTAACAGAGAATGGAGACTATGGATGAAGAGCAAGGACTGGATTTTGCTTGACCCTCATATCTTTTTTTCATATCAGAAAAAACTTTTCTGACCAATTTATATTATTAATTTTTCCCTGGGAGTTCATATAAGGCTATTTAACCTGTTTGGGAAAAGAATTTGTAGTCAAAGTATAATTGTGAGGACATGCACTCAGCCCCTCTGTCCTGGCTACTGGGCAGACATCCACACACTTTCTGGGAAATCCCTTTCTTTACCTTGTCTCTGAGGTTGAGCTGACAGTGGAGATGTAAACTTGCAGAAAACAAAATAGAGAGCATGCCGAAAGATTTAATTTATTTTAAAAATGCATTGAAAACAAAAGATAATACTAGATAAGGTAAGG
>NW_007828560.1:0-790 GCF_000696425.1 Galeopterus variegatus
TTTGACAACCCTGTTATATTCCTGATTTGTTAAGAAATAAATTGAGGGGCCGGCCCGGTGGCGCACTGCTACAGTGCGCCGCTTGGGAGCGTGCGGCGCTCCCGCCGAGGGTTCGGATCCCACATACAGACTGGCCGCTCACTGGCTGAGCGAGATGCGGGCGCAACACCGAGGGTTGCGATCCCGTTGCCGGTCCCGGTCCGGTACGGGCGCGACACTGAGGGTTGCGATCCGTTGCCGGTCACGAAAAAAGACAAAAAGGAAAAAAAAAAAAAGAAATAAATTGAAATGTAGAGAAATTACATGACTTGACCACATTATATCTGATAGAGCCAAGACCTGAGCCTTTCTGATACATGATACCTCTGTATTTTGTCTTTCCAATATTCTTCAATATAATTATCATTATTTTAATCTTTGCCTTATTTCTAAAAACAGAAATGCAATGTTTCAATGAATTCTTCATAAGAATTTGCATTTCTAATTGTATATGCTATCTATTCTATTTCACTTACCTATATCTACATGAATATGTGTCAATGATATAACCTCTCACTCCTCAAATTCTTTATTACTTTATTCAGTTATAGGTCCAGTTTAGCTTTCTTTCTCAACATAATGTATCCTTTCCCTTTTTCTAGAAGTATTTATTATTTTCCCAAGGAAATTCTCAGTATATCTGTGACATATATAACTTTGGCATAACAAAAAACAAGGAGAATTTATATCATACGTAGTTATCAAAGGTCAGTGCACAGATTTTCTTTTTTCTCTCTGCAGTGGTTCCTTT
>NW_007828561.1:0-790 GCF_000696425.1 Galeopterus variegatus
ACCGAGGGTTGCGATCCCATTACCGGTCAGTAAAAAAGACAAAAAGGAAAAAAAAAAGCCACATAAATTGAGGATTACATTATATTTTTATTATTTTTTTATTTTTTATTTTTTTGGCAGCTGGCTGTTATGGGGATCTGAACCCTTGACCTTGGTATTATAACACCGTGTTCTCACCAACTGAGTAACTACCAACCAGCCCTAAACACATCTTTAAATTGTATGATTTACTTACAGTGAAATGAACAAATCTTCAGCAGATCCATCCAGGGATTTGACAAATACACACGGTCGTGTCACCTATGCTCCTATCAAGATACAAAATTTCTTTTGGCCTGGCTGGTTTTTTTTTAGTTGGTTGGAACAAGGCCTTGTAACACCAAGGTTGAGGGTTTAGTCCCCATACTGGCCAGCCACCAAAAAAAAAAAAAAAAATTTTTTTCTTCACACTAAAAAGTTCTCTTTGCTCCCTTCCATTCAGCTCTCCCCGCCCCCAGCAGCCATTGAGCTGATGACTCTCATTTTGCTATGTTTTTTCTTTTTCTTTTTCTGTTTAGGTGATAACTGTCATTACAGAGTACTTTTGCCTGTTCTAAAACTTCATGTAGGGCCGACCCTGTGGCGCACTCGGGAGAGTGCGGTGCTGGGAGCACAGCGCCGCTCCAGCCCCGGGTTCAGATCCTATATAGGAATGGCGAGTGCGCTCGCTGGGCTGAGAGCGGTGCGGGTAACACCACACCAAGGGTTGCGATCCCCTTACCGGTCACGAAAAAGACAAAAAAAATAAAAA
>NW_007828562.1:0-790 GCF_000696425.1 Galeopterus variegatus
TTTTTTTTTTTTAGGTAGTAAGATTTAGTTTCTTTTGTGTTTCTCATTTGCATTTGTATTTTACTAGTGGTTTTCTTATTTTTTTATTTGAAGTAGTGAGTATTGTTTTTCATGTTCAAGATGCAGGACTCCTTTGAGAATTTTTTACAGGGCTGCTCATGTGGTGATGAACTCTGACAGTTTTTGTTTGTCTGGGTAATACACTATTTCTTCCTCATTTCTGAAGAATAGCCTTGGCAGGTGTTGCATTCTTGGCTTTCAGTATTTTTTCTTTCTTTTAGTATTTTGTGTATCATCCCATTTTCTTACAATGTAGAGTTTCAGTTGAGTATAGTCGGCTGGTAGTCTGATGGGGCTCCTTTATAAGTGATGTGATGTTTTTCTCTTGCTGTTTTTAGAATTCACTCTATGTCTCTGAGCTTTGCGAGTTAGACTATATGTGTCTCAGAAAGGATCTTTGTGAATTGAATCCGTCTGTGGATCTTTGAACTTCCACTATCTGAAGGTCTGTGTCTTTCTCTATACCTGGCTAGTTTTTCATTATTATTTCATTGCATAGATTTTCAATGCTTTTACCACTCTTGTCCCCTACAGGAACACCCATGATTTGAATATTTTTGTGCTTAAGGTTGTCTGCTAGCTCTATTAGACATTCTTCATTTTTTAAAAAAATATATTTTTTCCTTTTCTTTTTTTCTGCCCGGGTTATTTCATAAAACCATCTTCAAGTTCATAATTTCTTTCTTCTACTTGTTCTAATCTGCTCCTTAAGGTCTCAGTTGTGTTTTCT
>NW_007828563.1:0-790 GCF_000696425.1 Galeopterus variegatus
GGTCACATTAGCCACATTTAGGGTGCTCAATATCTACAGATAACTGGTGGCCACTGTACTGGACAACACAGACAAAGAACATTTTCATCATCATAGAAAGTTCTACCAGCCCGTGCCGGGCTAGTGCTTTCATCCCTGGTCAGCCTTTAGAGGTGAGCACCAAAAAGGTGGTTCTCAGCCTTTGCGGAATGGAAGCATCCCCTGGATGGTGGTTAAAAACGTAGTCACCTGGAGACAGCAGTCCCCAGCCTGGGCTCTGAGTGTCTGTGGTCTCCTCCCCTCAACTCTGCCCCCTTCTGCTCTGATTCTGGCCCCCAGGGCTGGTTCTTCCTGGGTCCCCATGGCTAGGCTGGCCGAAGAATCGATCTGCCAGCCACCCTCCAACACTGGCTAGGGAAAGGGGCCTGGGAGAGGAGATGGGGTTACATGTGCTGCCCCTCTGCAGAGCCTGTGTGGTTCAGGGCTGATGTGGCTCCAGGACTGTGCCTGGAACAGAGCATGTACCCTGGGAGGATGGCCAGAGGGCCCTCAGGGAATCAGTATGCTTGACTGATGGACTGTGTCCCTTCAAAATTCATGTGTTGCTGTCCTAATCCCAGGACCTCAGAACATGACTGTATTTGGAGATGGGGTCTTAAGAAAATGTAGCTACCTGGAACCTCCCCCCAGGGTTTCTCATTCTGCAGGTCTGCAGTGTGCCCAGGAATACATGTAAAAACTCCCCAGGCTCTTTTTAAAATTTTTATTTTAATTTGAAACTAACAGAAAAGCTGGAAAAATAGTACAGAGA
>NW_007828564.1:0-790 GCF_000696425.1 Galeopterus variegatus
ATACTTCCCCTGGTACCTGGTATGCAGCTATTAATCTAGCACATGTGTGTTCTAGGTACCTCTTAGCAAATACAACCAGACACAACTTGATTTCGGCTGGTGAAGGCAGTAACACACTGTCACTGTCCTTCCTCAGGGGTACAGGGGGCCTGATCACCTTTTTCTACCACCAGACATCACATTGGTTTAGTACATTGATTACTGTATGCTTATTGGAACTTGCGATCAAAAATAAAAATTACTCTAGACATACTGATTAGAACTTTGTACGTCAGAGGATGAAAATAAATCTCACAAAATGTCAGGGGCCTTTTATCTCAGTGAAATTTCTTGAGGTCCAGCAGTTTGGGGCATCATGTGACCAGCTGGAGTATTAATTATTTTTTCCTTATTTGTTAATACATACATTTATAAAATATATCTTAGTTTTCTTCTCATTCCTTTATCATCTAACGGATTTATTATTAACAATTAGCTTTACATTATCATTAACATATAACAATACATAAATAATAATAAAAACATTATTTGTTCATGAAAGTTGCTCTTGGGCTATACGACCCAGCAAATTTGAAGGTGCTTAGAGTGCCAGTGGCAAATAGAAATGCTGTCTGAAGCCTTTGGCCCCTACAGTTGAATCACAGCACAGGCCCTTAGGGTATCAGGGCAAATCTCTGACATGTGAAGATAACTATTCTCTATTTGAGAAACAGCTTTTGGCTTGCTGCTGGGCTTTAGTAGATTGAATGCTTAAAAATGGGCCACCACGTTACCATGTAACCTGAGCTAT
>NW_007828565.1:0-790 GCF_000696425.1 Galeopterus variegatus
ATGTCCTACTCCAACCAAATCTACCCACTTGCCAGCTTTTCCTCACCCTTTAAAATTCTGCTCGAGTGCCTCCCTGGGTCTCCCACCTACAGCCTCTGACCCCATCGTAGGACCTGCCACCTTGGCTGAGCTGTCTGTGCGGTGGTCCTCGAGACACAGGGGTGGACTTTTGCAAGCCCAGTACAAGGCCTGGCCTGGGGGGAGGCTCGGCAGGTGTTTGCCGAGCACAGTGCACTTGCTGGGAGGGACCAGACAACCAGGATCCCAAGAGGAGCTGGCAGGAATCTGGTTATTGTCAGGAAGCCAGGTTGCCAGATCTGATGAATCACCACCCAGCCCTGGCAGTTTCATGGGAAGAACCAGAAGCCCAGACATGGGCAAAGAGGAATCATATGGATTCCAGAAAACACAGACCCATGGCCCCAGCAAAATTTCAGAACAGTCTACAAACTGACCACTAAACAGACATCTGAGCAGTTAGAAAGGGAGGGACACTGTGTGGGCTCGTCAACGGTAAGCACATCATTTGTGCACATATCTCCTCTCCTTCCTGGATAGGGATAAACCACAGACATGTGACGTCCCCAGTGGCTATGGTGGGACCAACCCCCAAGGCTCAGGGGACAGATGACTGCACAGTTACTCTCCAGCCCAACAAGTGATTAAATGTTGAACTTGATAAAAGGAAGATGTCAAGGGCTGGCCAGTTAGCTCGTATGGTTAGAGCACAGGGCTGCTAACACCAAGGTCAAGGCTTTGGATCCCCTTAACAGCCAGCCACACACACAAA
>NW_007828566.1:0-790 GCF_000696425.1 Galeopterus variegatus
AATGTAGCTGTTATACAATGGATTTACCAATGGACTTTGCTGCATAACCCAGGATCTAGGAGTTCTAGTTAATGACAGAGTTGGGTTTATTATTTTGGGACACTTTACTTTTTCTATCTTTTCATGTGAAATAAACTAAATAGACTTAAAAATGGGCTATTCAAACAGAATTTTGTCCAGCCTGTTAGCTCACTTGGTTAGAGTAAGGTGTTGGTAATACCAAGGTCAAGGGTTTGGATCCCCATGGGGCCAGCTGCACAAACCAACGAACCAACCACCCAACAAACCAACAAAAAAACACAGAATGTGAGTTTCTTATACTGATGACCCTGGTTAAGATGTAGAATTTAAGAGAGCAGATGTTTCATATATTTCAATAGACTCACGTTTGTCAATTTGTTTTCTTTTTAAACCAGTAGACTCAAAGGTGGAGCGTACAAGAAAGGCCAGAGGGGTGAAGAAAATAAGTATTAGACTTTCTACCCATTTATCATGTTCTTCCTTTTTTTTTTTCTGTTTTATGGGCTAAACAGTTTTCTCTTAAATAGATTTTCACATACACACAAATGAAGAGAACAAACAATAAATCTCATATATTCGTCATCCAGCTTCAAAAGTTATATATTTGCCATATTTACTTTATTTATCCCTGTTTTTGAGGAATTTTAAAGCAAATCATACACATCAAATAATTTTCTTTGTTACTTTGGTAGACATCACTAAAGATTAAAAATATTTTCTCCCACTCTGTTGGTTGTCTTTTAACTCTGTTAATTGTTTCTTTTGCTGT
>NW_007828567.1:0-790 GCF_000696425.1 Galeopterus variegatus
AAGTCCAGGGCTGGGTCATCTGCTGGCAGTGAGGAGTCAGCTCCAATCTCCACCCTGAAGGCGCTTTCTTCTGTTTCTCCTTTGAAATGTGCTGGCAGGTATGGGCTTTGGGGGGAATGGGGGCCCTGTCCTGCTGGCCGGGGCTATACTGGGCATCCCTCCCTGAAGACAAGCTGGGAGGGCAGATGGGTGGTGGGCAGTGGGCGATGGGGTGGTCTTTGGATCTCCCACTCTCCAGCCCCTCACTCCTCTTCCTGTCTCCAAGCATGCTCCCAAATGGCTCCTGATGGGCCCTTTGGACCCTGCTGACCTCCAGACTTCCCTTCTCCATCGATGGCAACTCCACCCTTCTGCTGTTTCAGGGCAAACCGTCCAGTCACCCTGGACCTCTCTCTTTTTCATTCAAACTCCACCTCCAATCTCTTGGCCAGTCCTACTGGCAACTTCACAATTCATCCAGAATCTGCCCATCTCTTCCCACTTCTGCTGTTCCCATCTTGGTCTGAGTCATTGCCATCTCTTGCTTGGATTACTGCAGTCACCTCTGCCATTGTCCCCTCATGGCCTTGTCTCAGTACAGCAGCCTGTCACCTGGGCTGACTATGCCACACCCCTTCTCAAAATCCTCTGAGTCTCCCAGTCTCACTCAGAGCCCCTGGCCTGCTCCCTTTCGACCCCCTGACATCACCGCTTGCTCAACTTTCCATTCTGCCCCAAGGGGACCTCATAGGCAGCAGTGAGTTGAGGGTGTGGGAGGGGATGTCCAGGTAGGTCCTTTCATGCTGGAGAT
>NW_007828568.1:0-790 GCF_000696425.1 Galeopterus variegatus
ATCTACGTAATCTCATCAGACCAAGCACATTGATCTAAGTAAACTCATCAGAACAAGCACATAGATCTAATTAAAATCATCAGACCCAGCTAACCGATACAAGTAAACTCATCGGACAGAGCTAATTGATCTAAGTTAACTCATCTGACAAAGATCATCGATCTATGTAAACTCATCAGAGCAAGCTAATCCATGAAAGTAAACTCATCAGACCAAGCTCATCAATCTACGTAATCTCATCATACCAAGCACATTGATCTAAGTAAACTCATCAAAGCAAGCTAATCGAAATAAGTAAATTAATCAGACCCAGCCCATCGATCTAAGTAAACTCATCAGAGAAAGCCAATCGATCAAAGTAAACTCGTGAGACCAAGCCCTTCGATTTAAGTAAACTCATCACACCAAGCACATCGATCTAAGTAAACTCATCAGACCGAGCACTTCGATCTAAGTAACTCATCAGACCGAGAACATTGAGCTAAGTAAACTCATCAGACCGAGTTCATCGATCTAAGTAAAATAATTAGACCGAGCTCATCGATCTAAGTAAACTCAACAGAGAAAGCACATCGATCTAAGTAAAATAATTAGACCGAGCTCATCGATCTAAGTAAACTCAACAGAGAAAGCACATCGATCTAAGTAAACTCATCAGCCGGAGCTCTTCGATCAAAATAACCTCATCAGACCAAGCCCTTCAATCTAAGTAAACTCATCACCCCAAGTTCATCGACCTAAGTAAACTCATCCGACCAAGCACATTGATCTAAGTAAACACATCAGACGA
>NW_007828569.1:0-790 GCF_000696425.1 Galeopterus variegatus
GAACTGTCAGTGTTTAAAAGTTTGGAAATTTCACATTTCAAAAAATTAGGATTTCTGGCTTCTCTTGAAATAACAAAACAAAAAATAAAAACTGAAGATCTGGCAAAATAGGCTGGAATTCAATAGCATCTGTTTTAAAAAATACAGAGCACCAAGGTCACAGGTTTGGATCCCTGCACTAGCCAGCCACCAACAAAACAAAGCCACCCAAAAAACCCCCAGACCTTTCCAAGTCACTGCAGCCCAACTACTCCCTGTGGTCATACACATTACACCCGAAAGGGCATTTGAGTTTACAGCTAATGGCCTTTCCTGATGGCCATTGCCAGAAATCTCAGGCCAATACCTCGGGAGCCCCAGCTCAAGAGCTTCCAAGTCCTGGAGGTCCCTCTGGGCTAGGCCTGGCCTGGGCTGCAGGGCGGTGCTTAGGCAGCCGGCAGTGGAGGGCAAAGGAGACGCGGCTGGTGATCGGGAGCATTCTCACTCTCCCTGCAGCGTGTGAAGATAAAACATAGAATGAAATGATCATATCCTGACAATTTTTAGGCAACTGCAGGGTGAAATGGCTCAGTCAGCTTCCTCATCCTCTTTAGTTGAAATCCTACATATTCTTCGAGACCCAAAGTAAATGTCACCTCCTGTGATGGGAGCTTAGTTCCTCCATCTGCACAGTTCCAGTTAGCAGTTTCTTCTGATACTGAGTTGAAATCTCTCACTCACTGTCCTCTATTCTCTGAGCTTCATGACCATTTCCCCAATATTTGAAGGCAGCAGCTCTTCCTCAGACCAC
>NW_007828570.1:0-790 GCF_000696425.1 Galeopterus variegatus
AGGGTTGCGATCCGTGGCCGGTCACGAAAAAAGACAAAAAGGAAAAAAAAAAAAAAGAAAAGAAAAGGATGTTGGTGTTTGGGATTTTTTTTAACCTACTTTATTATTTACGTACAAAAACTGTACATATTTAATCTGTACAACTTGACAAATTTAGAAATAAGTACATACCCATGATAACATCACCACAATCAAGGCCATAAACTTATCCATGGCCAAAATGTTAATATTCAGGAGGTTACTGTGCACTTGGCATAATAAGTTTTTGTCATGTGATAGAGCAAGTCCTGACAAAATTGTCATCTCCTCTTATGAAGTTGGGAAAGAGGTAATAATGGAGTTAGAAAATGGTGGATTTGAGATGAAATGGAAGCTAAAGGATTAAAGTCTGAATGCACTAATTTTCTTGATAATATAAAAGATTCATATTTCAGAAAAATTTGAGAAAGTCAAAAGAGGGTTAAAACCTAATAGAACAGCCACCAGGGAGAAAGGAGAAGGGAAGGAAACGTAACAAAGAAAAAAATTATCACGTGATATTAAGGTCCTAAGCTGAATAAATTTTAATGTAGCAAATTAATACTGTTACTTATTTTCTTCAATAGCATTGTAAGGGAGTAAATCTTTCTTTCCTCATTCATCACTAGGTTTATGACTGAGGCACCTGTAACGAGTGAGAAATAAACAAAAGTAAAGCATATTAATTTATTTAATATACATTTTTCATGAGAGAGGAGCTTTCAGAAATAAAGACCAAAAAAAAAAAAAAAAAAAAAAAAAAAACAAAAAA
>NW_007828571.1:0-790 GCF_000696425.1 Galeopterus variegatus
AACGTGGAGTGCGGGGAAAGGGGATAGAGTGGGAGGTTGGGGATTAATTGGGTGGGGGACATGGGGTATAACACAATGTGTGGTAATGGGCATGCTGCCAGTATGGATCTTGGGCATGAGTGGTGACAGTCAGCTTTCTACCCAGGAATAACCAATAAAAAAATAAAATAAAGTAAAATAAAATAAAGTTAGCTTAGGGGCAAATGTGCAAGTAGGGAAAAGAGTGTAGGTGTTAGTAATATCATCCTGCCCTGGATTAGGGTTTCATACAACATTGCTGGTAGAAATAAATTTGTTTTGTTGAAATCTTGATGAAATTTCAACTTGTGAGGAGTCATAGGCCTGTAAATGTGTGTATATGGTGACATTTTATTCAATTAAGCCTCACAATGCTCTACATGTTTTACTGTCTCGGAAGGAGAACTCATGAACATGTCGGTTCCTGTATCCACAGGATAGTCCTGAAAGTGCACATTCATAACTGAGCTTGTCTATAATCTTGGAATAAATCCCATGACATTGATTAACTAAAAGAAATCACCTTCATGCTTGTTTTAAAATTATGCCAGCACTTTTTCAATATTTATGTAAATACAAGAAAATGGGCCCTGCTGACTTTAAAGAAAGACAAATCTCAAGTAAAATCAGACTAGATCTGCACATAATCAGTAATTTAAGAACTGATTTCCCTCTGCCTGAGAAGCCTGGGGATTTCAGTTCCCTTCCTGTGTCACTTACACGGGAGAGTCTGATCTTATCTTTTCTCATGGTTTTTCCTGAACCTTGTAAA
>NW_007828572.1:0-790 GCF_000696425.1 Galeopterus variegatus
GTAAGGGGAGTGTTGGTGGCAGGGAAAGTGTGTATCTAGACAAGAGCTGATGTGGGCCTAAACTACAGCAAATAGCAGTGAGGAAGGGGACAAGAGGACTGACTTCCCAGCAGTTTCAGAGTTAGAATCCCCATTAGGTATTTGGATTTGAAAGTATCTAGGATGACTCAGAGGCTTGCACCACAGGGGACTAGATGAATGATAATGTCTTCCCCCAGCAAGAGGGAAGGATCTGAGGAAAAGCAGCATTCCGTTTGTGACATGCTGAGTTTGCTTGACCCTACATGAAACTTGCCCTTTCAACCCTGTGCTTCCACACTTGTTCTATACTCCGCTTGGAATTCTACCTAACCACTTCCTGGATTATCCTAATAAAAGGTAGATCAACGTAAGAAAAAAATCATGCACAATCTCAACCAAATTCACATTTTACATATTTTTGTGATTCCTTTTCACTTCTGTCTCCTACATAATTTTACATAGTTATAGCCATAATACAGATGCGATTTTATGCTCAGCTTCTTTTGCTTAAAATATTTTTAAATATGCATTTCTGTTGTTCCATAGTCTTTGTATTTATCACTTTCATGGCTGCATAACATTACATCAGGTGGTACTTTCTTATTTTGCTTATTTCCACTATTCTAGAACATTTAGGCAGTTTCCAATTCTTTTACTATTTTGCTGAATAATGCTACAGTGAGAAACTTTATCCACATATATTTTTGTTCTCTTTTTTGCTGCAATTTGTCTTTGTGAATACTAGGAAACAGTAATTTTTTTTTTTTTT
>NW_007828573.1:0-790 GCF_000696425.1 Galeopterus variegatus
GCCAGTGAGCGGGAACCGGTCTGTATATGGGATCCGAACCCTCGGACGGGAGCGCCGCTGCTCTTCCCAAGCGGCGCACTATCCAGTGCACCACTGGGCCGGCCCATGGATCCTCATTTCTGAATAATCATTAATCCCAAATTTTATTGTGAGGATATTTCAACTTCTTACTGGTGAATCTCAGCCGCATGTCATGGATGTGATGTAAAAACCATTCTAAAACATGGCCAATTTAAAATTATTATTATTTTTGCTTTCTTTGTAGGTCATTAGAAATGTTGCACCCAGAAAAAAGTGCTTTTTGAATCTACCGTTTATAGAATAATTCCTCAAATTATATTTCCACGAATTTCAAATAATACTAGTTTTTTCTGTGACAGCCAGAAGTGAAGACAATTTTTTATTATTTGTGTTATCTCAGCTTGGCAAGTAGGGGAAGTGTGCATATGAGGGTTTTCAAGATCCCACTGGGAATTATAAGAGAAGAGAATAGCGACATTCTGCTTTCATACCTTCACGGTTCCTTGTTTTTGTGAGAAAGGGTTAGTTCCAGCCACTGGCGGAGCTGCTCTCGATTGGGAAGCTGGGCAAACTCTTTCAATTCCTGGAGAGCTAAGGTTCTGGTGTATATATTAAGCTAGAGATTGTTGCTCAAGTAGTCTCTAATATTTTCCATTTAATAAATCATCCTACTTTGGTAATGCATTATAAAGTTTATCTAATTTTGTCTAATTAATAAATTTTGACTTCTCTGTGTGTGCGAACAAAATTCTTAACTTTATAGTGTTTT
>NW_007828574.1:0-790 GCF_000696425.1 Galeopterus variegatus
ATATCTAGTTTATCATCTTGTAAAATTATTCTATGTACATAGTGAAAAAACAAACCTATCATAGGTATAAAAACTATAACTAAAAGTATTTCTCCTAAGTCACTAGGGGATAAACTACAAAAATTTTCTTTTATATTTGATAGAAGCATATGTGCATATGTATTATTTCTTTTTAGAAACTAATATTTTTAAATATATATTATTCTGAGATATGAATTACTAACTTAACATTATACTTTGGATACCATTGTGCATCACTAAACATAACTTTTTATTTCTGTTGTTTAAATAACTGTGCAATATTCTAACAAATAACAAGTTTAATCTTACTGAAATGCCATGAATGAGGTAAATGTAAGTTTGAATAAAATTAGAAAGTTATGCAAAAGGCAGATTAAGAGAAATTTTAAGTCTTGATAAGACATTTTTATTGAACATATACAACGGAGATATACAATTCTGGAAGTAAAGACAATAATGTTAAACGGTGAACGGGCCGGCCCAGTGGCACACCAAGGGTTCAGATCCCATGTGGAGACCGGTTCCCGCTCACTGGCTGAGCGCAGTGCGGGCACAACACCGAGGGTTGCAATCCCGTTACTGGTCAGTAAAAAAAAAGACAAAAAAAGGGGGGGAAAAAAAAACAAACGGTGATCATATTGGATGACTTATAATGGGTACTTTGGAAGTACCATATTTGCAAGAATACAAATATAGATCATAAGACAGTACATATTGACCATAATATAGAAAAATGCAAGTATATATACACACGTGTGTGTGTCACGCA
>NW_007828575.1:0-790 GCF_000696425.1 Galeopterus variegatus
AAAAAAAAAAGAAAAAGCACTCTACTTTCCATTTTGCTTACAGCTTAGCGATAGCTTAGTAATGGTGAATTAGTTTTAAATTACGCAGAAATTTAAAAACACATCCAATCCAACATAATATAATCTGATCTAATATCAGTAATGTTTACATTTATTTCACATTTCAAACATTTTACATATTTCCAGGAACCTCACTGATACTCAAATATTTAAAATAGTCAGCATTTCTCAGCATGAAATACCCAGTTGTGCAATCAAAATTCTGGCACCTCTTAAGTGCAAGTGCTTATTTAAAATGTGTAGTGATTAGAACCTTTTCTCTCAAATCACATCTTGTTGAAGTTAATTAATTCTTTTTCAAAGGTTCTTAATACTGTGATCAGGCTTCTATCTATCCTGTGAATAATTCAAACCCTGTTACTCTGAGTTTCTTTTAAAGCATTGCATTTCCAAGGCTATTTTTGTGAGTTTACCTTTGTTCTTTATCTTCTCAGTTTATTTGACCTGTTTTCTGTATTTTGCCAAATTGGAGTCGAGTAGGTAGCAGATACCTGGATTTGTAGGGTATGACATAGGACTGTACAGCATCCTCAAGTCATGCTGTTCTTGGGCTCATTTTGTTTGATGTGATATTTAGAAACCTAACTCTTGATCAGCTAACAGTATGAATGTGGCCTTTCTGAACTTTGAGGACCTTCAAGAATATCCTTTAGTGTTAGCAGAAATAATAACCATAAGGGAAATTTAAAGCTCTTTCCCAGGTCTTTAACAAAGTTCTAACAAAACAGAA
>NW_007828576.1:0-790 GCF_000696425.1 Galeopterus variegatus
ATAAAAATCATAATAATAATCAGGAGGAGGAGAGCAGGAGAAGAGAGAGAAAAAGAAAGGAAGACGGAGAAGAAGAGGAAGACAATGAAGAGGAGGAAGGAAGAGGAGGAGACAGAAATGGCCCGGGATCAGCCTACCTGCTCACCTTGAGGATAAAATCTCAAGATCTATGCTGCATGAGAACCGCCTGAGAGTTGTACTTTAGAAAGCAGGTTTCTGGGTTCCACCCACAGATACTCTGATTCAACATGTCTGAAGCACAGCCTAGGAACATGCATTGAAACCATAAGTCCCCAGGTCTGTTGACAGTCTCTTGAGAAATGCTGTTTTGCACGTTTTAGGAAGTAGAAGAGTTGCATCTCAAGTCAGCTTCTGGACACAACCACTGAGCAGCTGTCTGTGGTTCCAGCTCTGCTGAGGGTCGCACTCCATTCCTGACTACGGACCCATCCTGGGCTCTGCCTCCCACCACAGCCTGCTGCTTCCTCCACATTGCTGCTGGAGCTGTCCACTCATGCCCCTCCCGCCCCCTCTCTTGTTTTTATTCCCTTGCCACTCAAAGTGAATGTAGGAGGGGTGTCAGACTTCAGGGAAGGGCTGGGGTTCACTGTGGGAAACTAATTTATAGGATATAAAAAAAACAAAATTGTGTGGTTTGTAAGACTGTCCCAATAACTTCTTTCCAGAGGAAAAGAGCACACATCAGAATTAACCATCCCTCAGGTAGGTAGACCCTTCTTCAGATGATCCCTAAAAGGTCCCTGGACTTTTCCTTAGGGAGCATCCATAT
>NW_007828577.1:0-790 GCF_000696425.1 Galeopterus variegatus
AGAGTGCAGTGCTATGTCATATGGTACTTGCATAGTCAGGGATTTTTTTTTTTTTTTTCAGCCTGCTGAAATTTGTAACAGTGGCTGCAACATCTTACATTCCAAGAAATAGTGTCTGAGTTTGTCTGCATTTCATAGTGTCACTATTTTTTATTTTAGCCATTTGAATAGCTGTGTAGTGATATCACATTGTGATTTTAATTTGCGTTTACCAAATAACTATAATGTTAAACATGTTTCCATGTGATTATTTGCTATTTGTATATCCTCTTTAGTGAAATCTCTATTTCTTCTGACCATTTTACAGTTGGATTTTTAAAAATGTGTTATGAGAATACTTTTTATATTACAGATACTCATTTTCTGTCACAAATTTGGCTTATACAAATTTTTCCCAGTATGTAGCTTGTCTTTCTGTTTGCTTAACAGAAGATAAAGCTATTAGCATAGTAAAAGGGTTTAATTTTGACCAAGCCTAATTTCTCACGTTTCCCTAGAATTTATTGTATATTTGATGTCAAATCTGATTACTCTTTGTCTTGCCCAATGTCTGGAATGTTTTAAATCTTATTTCTTTTCTAAAAGTCTATTTTATAGATTTTTTTTTAAATTTATGATACATTTTGATTTTATTTTTGTATGAGGCATGAAGGTTATGTTGAGGTTCAATTATGGTCTACGAATGTCCAATTGCTATTGCATAATTTTTTCAAAAGAATTGTTTTGTTCCTTTATCAAAAATTAATTGGCCATGCTGTGTAGGGTTATTTCTGGATTCTTTTTCTGTTTC
>NW_007828578.1:0-790 GCF_000696425.1 Galeopterus variegatus
TCCTAGGTATTTTAATTTTTTGGCAACTATTGTACATGGGCTCATTTGCTTGATTTCTTTTTCTGCTAGTTTGTTACTGCAGTATAAGAATGCTATTGATTTGGGAGTGTTAATTTTGCATCGTGCAACATTACTGAAATTGTTGATCAGCTCTAAGAGCTTTTTAGAGGAGTCTATAGGTTATTCTATGTACGAGATCATGTCTTCTGCATATAGGGATAGTTTGGCATCATCCTTTCCTCTCTGAATACCCTTTATCTTTTTTTCTCTTGCCTGAGTGCTTTGGTTAGTACTTCCAATACTATGTTAAATGGTAGTGGTGAGAGTGGGCATCCTTGTCTTGTTCCAGTTTTTAAGAAAAAGGCTTTCAACCTTTCCCCATTTAGGATGATATTGTCAATTGGTTTGTCATAAATGGCTTTTATTATGTTGAGGTAGTTTCTTTCTATATCTAATCTACTGAGAGTCTTTATCACGAAGGGATGTTGAATTTTGTCAAATGCTTTTTCTGCATCTATTGAAATAATCATATGGAACTTCAAAAGACCCTGAATAGCCAAGGCAATCCTGAGCAAAAAAATAAATAAAAATAAAAATAAATCTGGAGGCATAACACTACCTGACTTCAAATTATATTACAAAGCCACAGTAACCAAAACAGCATGGCACTGGCATAAAAAGACAATCGGGTCAATGGAACAGAATAAAACCAGGGAGTCAACCCACAGACTTACAGCCAACTGATCTTTGATAAAGACAACAAGAACATAAAGTTGGGGAAAGACTGCCT
>NW_007828579.1:0-790 GCF_000696425.1 Galeopterus variegatus
TAAAGACTATAAAGCCATCACACTTTTCACATGAGCCAAGAGGTTAAAGGAGGTTAAGGGAATTGTTTAAGAAGACAGAGCTTATTGGCAGCAGAGCTGAAGTTAGTACTCTAATTTCTGGAATGCTGAATTACACTCTTACCTGCAACAGTGTTTTGACAGCAGTGCCAGCCACAGGATTTCCACACCCACAATCCATTCTAAGAGATACCAGCCAGGCCACAGATGGCTCTTGTCCAACTTCACTTGCTGGCACCACCTCTTCTCTCCCACTTGTCCCAGGTGTGTGGTCAAGTCTATGCACTGACCAGCAATCTAGATTGAGACCTGGTGTATAAAGATAAACTTGGCCATGCTCATCTGAAGAAGGAAACATGGAGAACTACAACCAGTTAGCAATAGGATCCAATACTAAAAGTATGCATAAAGAGAGAGGAAAAGACTGACTTAAACCAGGGCCATCAGAGATCATGAAAAGCCAAAGTTACAAGGGAGAACTGATGCCCTAGAGATAAGTAAGATTCTACTACAGAAAGATGCTGAAAGGAGCAGATTGCTAGAGCTTCTTGAGATCCTGATGTCTATCTCAACCCATTCCAGTACTGATTTCACAAATAAGCCCTCTTTATCTTAGAGGCCTAAGTGAGTAACTATGTTTTTACAACTGAAAAAAAAAAAGTCTTACATGAAAGAGAAACATTTAAGTATATCCTTGATCCTAGCGTTTGTAAAAAAATAGAAAATTCTTTGTGGATAATTCACAAAATTAAATATCAAATTAACTATATAA
>NW_007828580.1:0-790 GCF_000696425.1 Galeopterus variegatus
GCAATTTGAGTGATATTGATGTTGCTTAGAGCATTAGAGAAATACAGGCTCAAGAATCAAAGAACCTTGGCTCAAACAGAGCTACCAATCTCTAAGTGTGTAAACACAGGAAAATCACTTAATGTCTTTTTGTCTAACTTTTTAAATCTGAAAGTGACAATAATAACAGGACATACAACAAAGTTTTTGTTATAAATTTTAACTTACATAATAAATGAAAATGACCGAAAATTGTTTGACACAAAGTAAATGCATAATAAATGTTTATCATGATAATAATAATAGTTATTAAAATTACATTACATTTTTCTATAATGGGCATATATTATCTTTATAATTAGAAAAGTAAAGAGCATACTAACCATTTCTAGAGTATTATTTTTATCAGGATTGAATACATTAGTAATCTATGTGTTAATTACCATTATAGCAGTAGTTTTATAAGTTTATAATTATTTATTTAGTTGACAGTAGACAGTTTACTAAAGTTCTTTGAAGGCAATGTCCTTATATATATGTCCTTATAACCTCAGTGGCAACTACAATGTTTGGCGTAGACAGGATACTAGTCAGAAGCATATTGAGAACAAGAATGGAGAGAAAGAGGAATGAAAGAAAGAGAGGAGAGAGAGAGAGAGAGAGAGAGAGAGAGAGAGAGAGAGAGAAAGGGTCTTAAAAGGGAAAAATGGTTAAAAGACATGAGGATAAAGATGATTAGCCTGGGGGAGGAGACTCTGAAAGGTCATGAAAAGTGTCTGTATGCATTTTCTGTGCTATCACATGATTACAT
>NW_007828581.1:0-790 GCF_000696425.1 Galeopterus variegatus
TCCTGCCACATGGCTTGTCCCCACAGGGGTTGGTGACCTACCAGATACTGCTGATACTTCCAAGTAGATATCCAAAGGGTAAGACCCTTATATATGGCCCATTCATATTGTTCCAAATGACCTAGCAATGTTGGAGCCACCTTGGCTAAATCTGCAAGAGAATCAGAGGTTAGTAAAACATCATCTATGTAATGAAACATTGTAACAATGCTGGGACTAGTTCACCTGGCTAGGTACCCAGCCACTAAACCATGACAGATGATTGGGCTATGCAGGTAGCCTTGGGGAAACACTTGTTAAGTTCAGTGACTTCCCTCCCAGGTGAAGGCAAATTGATCTTGGCTATCAGCTGAGATCAGGATAGAGAGAAAAGCATTTTCAAGGTCCAGTACATAATGATAAGTTCTTAGCTGAGTCATCAGCTCAACCATCAAGTCATGAGCTGAAGGTAAAGCTGCATGTAAAGGAGGCACTTCTTTGTTCTGTTCTCAATAGTCCACGGTCATCCTCCAAGTACCATCAGGTTTTTTTCACTGGCCATACCAGGGTGTTAAAGGGATTGTGGGGGGGACAATTGATGCTGAATTTTTCTAACTCCAATATAGTGGCAACTATCTGCACATATCCTCCCAGCAAGTGATACTGTTTCGCATTGAACACACACCTTGGCTTGGGTAATACCTGTGGATAATGCTTGACATGTCTCCACAGCACAGGCTTTGCTGTCTTTATCTGCAGCTGGGATTGTCCAACCATCTTTGCAGGTGTAACCCACAAGGCACATCTATAC
>NW_007828582.1:0-790 GCF_000696425.1 Galeopterus variegatus
ACACACACACACACACATGTTCTGTATAAATAAATAAATACTGCTAATGGCAAGGTGGGGGGGAAGTCATTACATAAATAAATAAATAAATAGTTAAATAAATAAAATAAATTAAAGGTTTGCTAGGAGCCCCAGGCAAAATGGTCCCCTAGAGGAGTTCGAATGAAGGCAGTCTGAACTGGAAGCTCATGCACCTCTCACAGCTGTCCTGCTAAGGACATTTGGTGGCCCCGGGAAGTCTTTGTCTCCATGGAGGGAGACTGGAGTCCAGTCTGGGTTCCTGAATGGGAAAGAAGGTTATTTACAGTTGCTGTACATGCACTCCCGGGGCACTTGCCCCTGTCTCAGGCATCTGCCATCTGGTCTTCTGTGGTGACAGCATTGGCGTCCATTAGTCTTGGTGGGCAGGGCTGAGGTCTGGGACAGGTTGTCCAATGCTGCCTGGGGCTGCCTCTTTCCTCTCTCCTGATGCAAGAAGGACTTTCAGAGTGGTTTCCTGTCAGTATCTGGCCCCATGGGCTGATGTGATGGGAAAGACTGAATGGTGGAGAGGTCACTGCTTCCAAGAAAAAGGATGTTTTCCAAATGTTTTCCCTGGGGTGGGAAGGATAAAGAATGTGTGGTTCCGCTTCCCCGTAGCTCCAGTAGCCAAAGCCGGGGGCTGTCCTCTGTCCCTCTTTCCCTTCATGCCCTGTCCTGCTGTTGTTGTTAACACAAACCTAAAACTTACCCACGAGGCTCCGGAAAGCCAGTCAGCTGGTGAGGGGGATGCCCGACAGTTTATTTTAAG
>NW_007828583.1:0-790 GCF_000696425.1 Galeopterus variegatus
GCTTACTCTGTGCTAGACACTGGGCCAAGTGCTGGGCAGACAGCAGGGAACAAAGCAGACACGGTGAGAAATAGAAAACAACTAAATAAAATGTAGTCCATCCTCCTTATTCACAGGTTGCATATTTGTGAATGTGCCTCCTCCCTACGACCTATTTGTAACCCCAAATCAATGCTCATGGCACTTCCTAAGTCATTCACAGACATGTACAGAGAAAGGACAATTTTGAGTCACCTGATGCACCCATTCCCAGATGAGGTCAAACCTTGTTTCAGCTCTCAGACTGTACACAGGCATCCCTTTCACGGTCTTTATGGTGCCACTTTTTTTTTTTTTTTTCATTTTTTGTGCATTTTGTCAGAGATTTTGCCATTTAAAATGTCTAGTGTTCCTAAGTACAATGAGGCTGTGATGTGCCTTACAGAGGAAGTACACGTGTTAGAGAAGCTTTGTTCAGGCACGAGTTCTAGTGCTACTGGCCATGAGTTCAATGCTAATGAATCAATTATATATATTAAATAAGGTGCCTTTATTAGCCCATTTTTGTTGCTTATAACAAAACATATGGAACTGGGTGAGTCATAAAGAAAAATGAAATTTATCGCTTATGGTTTCTGAGGCTAGGAAGTCCAAATTTCATCTAGTGGTGGCGACAGTGACCCAGGGGTCTCACGTTGCAAGATGGTGGAAGCAGAGATTGCAGAGAGCGCAAAAGGCAGAGTCTCCTGTTAAAGCCCTCAGAACCACGCCCCTGACCACCATTTTTAATCCATTCACTGTGGCATGGTCC
>NW_007828584.1:0-790 GCF_000696425.1 Galeopterus variegatus
CCGCCAAGTCCTTTGAGTTTTGGGCTGTTGCTGGTAGTACTCTGGCGAGTGGCTCTGTTTGGTTAGCTGCCTGGGTTTATGGCTGGGCACAGTGGGGTGTCGAAACCCAGTTTGGGCCCCAGCTGTCGTGTGTTCAGGTTGTTGTAAAGTTACTTTTGTGGTTTATTTTGTCCTTGGCCTTGACTTTTTATGGTTTGGATGAGGTTGAACTTTATTTGTTGTTTGTACTCTTAAACACACTTTACGCCGAGTTTTATTTGTTTGGTTTAATCGTATGACTGTGGTAGCTGGCGCAAAATTTACCAATCCTAGATTAGCGTAACTTAGTCAAACTTTCGTTCATTGCTAAATTTTTATCACTGCTGTATCCCGTGGGGGTGTGGCTAAGCCAGGCATCATGAGCTGCCTGATTGACGTGCTTGATGTCTGCTCCTTTTGGTTGTTGTTGACTTAGACGGCGTTTTCACTGGGGCATGGATGCTTGCATGTGTAATTTCACTAGTAACTAATAAAAAGGCTAGGGCCAAACCTGTATGTTTATGGAGTTTGGGGGCTCATCCTGGTATTTTCAGTACCTTGCTTTAATAATTTAAGCTACATCAACTCTACTAATTTTTGGCTGGAGTCTAAATTTTTGAATTTGGGTGCTATGTGAGTATTGGGAGAGGGGTTGAAAATCCTTGTAAGAAAAAAGGTTGGGTTTCAGCCCATTAAGCCTAAATTTTGGCCAAATTTTGGGCAAATTTTAAGTTGCTTTAATTGAGGGTTGGGCTGAAACCCCCTTCTAGAT
>NW_007828585.1:0-790 GCF_000696425.1 Galeopterus variegatus
GCTCAAGAGATATTCCAGGCATCTCTTAATTCTCTAAGAAAAAGGAGTCCTCTGCCATTTCTGGTTTTGTAGACTCCTATTTTGTTATCCCTCTTCCACAAATTCCAAGACTCTTCATACATCTATTTAATGATGTTCTTCTGTCTCCTAGTCTTAATGAGCCCCTTCTCATTAATTTTTGAACACATCTTCATAAAGATACAGGCAAAGACAAGCTTTATAAATGTGGCTTTGGTGAAACAAACAAACAAACAAAAAGTCTGTGTGAACATTGAGCAGCTCAACTACAAGGAATACAATACCCATAGTTTGAAAGCAAAAATCCTTCCTTCTAAGTTGTGTAAATACATTTTGCTTTAAGTCTGGCTACATTGTTAGGTAGTGATCTTTAAGGAACAAGATTTGTTTACTATTCAGTTTGAAATGTTCTTACCAATACTAAAAATGAATGGGGTCAAATGAACCTAGAGAAATGTAATATTCATGTCACAGCTGACTAGGTTTGGGTGGAAAAACTAAGATGAATGACCTCAGGAATAAGTGCTCCTGAGATTAAAATTGTAGCGGGTACAGTACTTGGCGTCTGTCTTAACAAGATGACTGTAACATTTGCTTGTAGTAGACACTGGATTTCTGCAGATGAAAAGAAAGGAAATATGTGAATGGAAGAAGATAAAAGGCTGGAGAGCTAATAATGCACCAAGAGAAGAGAATTTTCCCCCAGATCACTGAGAAATCAAGAGAGGAAAACAATATATATGTGAAACACCATCTCTTCACCTTTCTCCCC
>NW_007828586.1:0-790 GCF_000696425.1 Galeopterus variegatus
GACTGTTCTCTCAGATTTTGCAATTGGACAAACTCTTTGTCAGAGAGAAGGGCAGAGGAAAAAACTGAGCCAAGTGGCAATCCATCAAAACCTTTGAAAACATCCAGGGAGCTCTACAGCTGGGATGGCCTCTTGGAGTTGTCTGTAATTGGGGTAGAGGTGTCAAGACTTTATACCCCACATCAGTCAGTCATTGGACATGGGCTGCTGCAGGAAGGAGGCATGACATTGGGTAAGGTGGCTCTCTGCAGCTGATGCTGAGCCCACAGGAACTGATTTCGGAGGGCTGAGCAGTACCTCCAACATTGGGAGCAACATGTCTCTCATTCCTGATTGGAGGTTTTTTAAATTATGTTGAAATACAAATCACATAGAATATCTGAAACATCTGTAAGTGTAGAGCTCAGTGACATTAAATAAATTCACCGTTTTGTCCAACCATCACCACCATCCATCCCCAGAACTCTTTTTATCTTGCAGAAGTGAAAATCTTTACCCATTAAACACTAATTCCCCATTCCCCCTACATCTAGACCCTGGAATCCACCCTTCTACTTTCTCTCTGTATGATTTCAATCCACCTAGGTACTTCAGAAAACTGGAATTGTACAATGTCCACTTGGTTCAGACATCAGTGATGCTTCAAGGGCAAGAGGCTGCTCTGCTGAAGAGTCTTCCCAGTGCTCTCTTCAGATCCTTTTTCCTCAGGCTGTAAATGAAGGGGTTCAGCATGGGGGTGACCACAGTGTACATCACTGAGGTGATTAACCTTCTCTGAGAAGAATGGGTC
>NW_007828587.1:0-790 GCF_000696425.1 Galeopterus variegatus
TTGGCCTTGGTGTTATAACACCACAACCACCTTCTAACCAACTAAGCTAACCAGCCAGCCCTCTGGGATGATCAAATTACTGAACAAGAATAAAAATAAATGAACTAAGCATTCAACTCAGTACACTAGAAAAAGTAGATAAAACGTAGCATAAGACAGTAGGAGAAAGAAACAAGCTACAGGCTTCCATAAACAGCCTCTGTCTCAACCTACGGAGAAACATCCAGGTTCCCGCTTCATTTACGCGGGAACAGTTTGCATGAAAGAACGCGATATGGATGCTTGAGAGTCTTTTGAAGACCACTTTACTTATAGAATCTGTTGAGATAAACATTGTAGGCTATTTCCTTAGGTAAAAACTGTTTTCTGTGTAAAACGTTAAAAAGATGCAGCACAACTTGAATGCGAGAGGCAGACCAGAACCACAGACCTGCATTCTACGTGACCCCTGCAGAGCAAATCCAACCAGTGAGTCAGAAAAACCCACTCTCTCTTCCTCTCTCTCTCCATTTTTAATTGCAGCTATCAGATTCAAAAAGTAAAATGCCATACACATACGGCTTCTTATAACCAACGCAGATCACTTGAAAAAGTAAATTGATGACAATGATAATGTTAAAGTGAATTCATACTAGAAATTGATGATTAACTATTTTATATATATACTTTACTAAATATTATATATATACTTTATCATATATATGATTAAATATATTATATATACTTTAAATATTAAATATTTTATATATACTTTATCATATATATGATTAAATATATTATATATACTTTA
>NW_007828588.1:0-790 GCF_000696425.1 Galeopterus variegatus
TAATTTCTTGAGGAAAAACACTTGTGATTGAGTTGTGAGGTAAAATTAGCTTTCATAAAACACCATTTTTATTTAAAAGAATGACTAATATGCAAACTATATGTATACAGATTTGGGTATTTAGCAGGCATTTTACTGAAAACAAATGAAGTAAGTCTGATACTTCAAGGGGAATAAGTATCAATATGTGTTGTCAATGGTAAAATTTGAGTTTTCATGTGAAAATTAGATTTTGGGACACTTTAATTCACAACTATGAGACTTAGCTTCCCTCTACTTAGAGACTTTTCTCATGAGATCAGTAGCTGTAATAATAAGCATTATTGATCCAGCCCAGTGACAACCACCAGGCTGCCACCAAAGCAACCTGGACTCCCGAGCTACCACAGTGGGGGCGATGGCCTCAGCCATGTCCCCTCAAAGTCCACATCCAGTCAAGCCATGACTGAGCTGCCACCAGAAGTCCCCTGGGCTCCCCTGATGGAATAAGGGGCATGACTCAAGCCTCGACCATCCCCCCCTTCCTTTTCCTCTTATCCTATCACTCTCCCCTTACCCCTCTCCCCCTCCCTCCAACTGTTCCACAACATCTTAGAATGTAAACAAAAAATAATAATAATTAATTAATTAAAAATTTGTCAGGCCTTAAAAACTAACGCCACCTTAAGTGACATTACAAGCAGTGCCATTGTGGGCCCACAAGGGCATAATAACGTGGCAGCCTAAGATAGCACCAGGAGGAAGTAGGGTGGGGGTGTCTGCGGGAACCTTGCCTTAGCCCTTATTGGCC
>NW_007828589.1:0-790 GCF_000696425.1 Galeopterus variegatus
ATTTATCTTTTCAAAAAACCAACTTTTTGATTCGTTGATCTTTTGTATTGGTTTTTGGTTTGCAATTTCATTAAGTTCTGCTGTGATCTTGATGATTTCTTTCCTTCTGCTAACTTTACGTTTGGATTGTTCTTGTTTTTCTAGTTCTTTAAGGCGCATTATTAGATTGTTCACTTGCCAGCTTTCCATTTTTCTGAGGTAGGCATTTAATGCAATAAATTTCCCCCTTAGTACTGCCTTTGCTGTATCCCACAAGTTTTGGTATGATGTATCATTATTTTCTTTAGTTTCAATAAATTTTATTATTTCCTCCTTGATTTCTTCTTAGACCCATGTATCGTTAAGTAGAATGCTGTTTAATTTCCATGTGTTTGTATACTTTCCAGAGTTTTGTTTCTTATTGATTTCTAGTTCTCATCCACTGTGGTCTGGGAAAATACATGGGATAATTCCAATTTATTTGAATTTGTTGAGACTTGATTTGTGTCCAAATATGTGATCTATCCTGGAGAATGATCCATGTGCTGATGAGAAGAATGAATATTCTGAGGTTGTTGGATGGAATGTTCTGTAGATATATGCCGCGACTGAACTCCCTCTCTTTTATATTTCACTTTGATCTTTCTAGGGACTAATTTCCTTCATGAACCTGTCCTAGATTAACCCCATTCTCATAAATGTTATTTTTCTCTGAAATCCTGGGTGCTCCAACATTGGGTGCATACGTATTTATGATTGTTATGACTTCTTGATGCATCAGTCCTTTTATCATTATGTAGTGACCCTCATT
>NW_007828590.1:0-790 GCF_000696425.1 Galeopterus variegatus
ATGGAAATCATCATGTCAGAGGGATACATGCATCCCATGTTCATTGCAGCTCTATTTACAATAGCCAAGATATGGAAGCAAACTAAATGTCTATTGATAGATGACTGGATAAGGAAAATGTGGTATGTTTACACAATGGAATACTACTCTGCCGTAAAAAGAATGAAATTCTGCCATTTGCAGCAACATGAATGAGCTTGTAGAAAATTATGTTAAGTGAAGTAAGCCAGGTACAGAAGGAAAAATACCACACGTTCTCACTCATAAGTGGGAGTTATGAGAGAAAAAAGGAAGGTAAGAAAGACCACAGTGGTTCATTGGACTTGCAGAGGGAGAAAGCACACATAGGGTTGCAGGCAGAGAGGTTGGGTATTAATTGGGTGGAGGACGTGGGGCATAATCACAATTTGTGATAATGGGCATGCTGATAGTATTGATCTGACCATCACATCTTGGGCACAGGTGGCAACTGTCAGCTTTGTACCCCATGAATATGCATAATCAATTAAAAAAAGACAAAC
This sequence comes from Galeopterus variegatus, assembly GCF_000696425.1. Classification (NCBI taxonomy): domain Eukaryota; kingdom Metazoa; phylum Chordata; class Mammalia; order Dermoptera; family Cynocephalidae; genus Galeopterus; species Galeopterus variegatus. The sequence goes on from NW_007828590.1 coordinate 522, forward strand.
TTCAAAAAACAAAAAAAAAGAAAAAAGAATGTTTGTATGCATGCCTACTCTAGTAAAAGTTTGCTAAAAATGAGAGAAAGTTTCAATATCACATATATCTAAATAAACGCTATTAAATACCTATTGCATTTAATATATATATTTTTAAATCCTATGCACATTTAGCAAATACTTAAAGTGAATCACAGAATCACAATGAAAACCTTATAGGTTAAAATAAATGGGTTGCTAACAAAACAGTACTTAATGGTAAATCTAAAGCTCTAACT
>NW_007828591.1:0-790 GCF_000696425.1 Galeopterus variegatus
GCAACACTGAGGGTTGCGATCTGTTGCCGGACACGGAAAAAGACAAAAAAAAAAAAAATATCCTCACAGATAACAAATGAACTTTGAAATGCTATAAGGAAATATAGTCTCACTTAATAAATATAACTCAAAGCCTCCAGGGATTAGCCCAAGAAAGCAAATTTCAAGGTTGGGAGAGGCAATTGATTTATCTGCTACCATTCTGAGAATTTAGTCTTCCCCTGTGACTCTCACTTTGATTATAATTTCCACCTCCATGCTGGGCCATGAAGGGTTCTCCTCCTACTTAATATTCTTGTTTTACTCCCCTCCCTAATCTCATGAGTTGTGAAATAATTTAGCTTCTCCTTAGGTTCTCACATACATTCATTCCTACCCAGGATCCTTCTAGTTCAAGCCAGAGGTTGATAACTTTGCAGTTTGACCAGCCCAGGAGCCAACTACATTCTCAGACAACCAGGCCCTGGTTCTGCCTCCAGCAGCCATGCTTGTATGACATGACTTTGCTGTCTTTGGCTGTAACCAACTGATTGAATCAGCAAGGTGCACCTCATCTAAGATGGGCCTATCGTATTTGTTCTCAGTAATTTAGGATTGGGACCAACAGGCTGTGTCTCTTAACGTGTCTGGAACCTTGTGTGTGTATGTTGGTAGTTGTATGAGAACCATAGTCTGCCATAAGGAAACAGAAACAGAGAAAGCCCTTCAGTTGTTGCTCTGCCACAAAAAGAAACAGGTATTAGAGGGCAAGAGAGAAGTGTGTGGATTCCTGGTAGTTTTCTGGATCCAG
>NW_007828592.1:0-790 GCF_000696425.1 Galeopterus variegatus
TCATAGGGGATTTTCAGGTGTGTTGGCACCTGCACCCTTCACAGCATGAAGGGTTTGATTCACTTTCATTTTGTGACGCATTTTTCTTGTGTTGTTTGAGTCTTTGCCTCATATTTTGAGAGGTAACAAGACCATAAGAGTTATCCAAAAGATGGAAGTTCAGGTTCTGACCCTTTTCCTTATATTTACTCACATATATAATATTAGAAAAAGCATTGAATTTTCCTGAACCTCATTTTTCTATATTTCCCATAAAATGTAGAAAGTAGCACACACCATAGAGTTATGATGACTGAAGTAAATTAGGTTGTATATGGAGAAATGCCATGTCAATTTGTGATGATATAAAATGATTAGTTATTAATATTGGTATGGTCACTTACCCATTATACAGATGGATGAATTGAGCCCCAGAGAAGTGAAATGATTTGCCTAAAACTAGTTCATGTGAATAACAAGAGGTATAACTGACATTTACTGTAGGTTTATAGAACACTTATTCATTACACATTTTGGAATAAGCTTCTAAGAAGTCACTCTCCTCTTTCTGCTAAGGAAGATATTTGGAGACATTAGGGAAGAGCTCATAAAATGGGGATCAGCGGACTTGGCCCTCCTCTCCACTGGGACTCACTCCTGGCTTGCGGAGACCTCTGTCTGGATACCCCAAACCTTACCCTTAGTGGTTCTAATAAGTTCTCCCATGAGAATCATTCTAGAGAATTCTGACTATTACAGGCTCACACTGTGACAGTCTCCTCCACGATCACCAGCAGGAATACACGTGAGG
>NW_007828593.1:0-790 GCF_000696425.1 Galeopterus variegatus
GTAAAGAAAAACTAATAGTACTTTCCAATAACCACCAACGTACCCTTATCAAAGGAAATTCGGAAGGATGTACAACCGTTAAAGAAGAGACGTGGTTTCCAAACTGGAGGGCTAAACCAGAGCAGGGAATGATAAGGCTGCAATGGGCTAAGTATATGGGTGAAAATGGAGAGACAGCACTAAGCAATAACAATAATGGTTTGTGTGGTTTACTTTAAAAAGAGAGAGAGAACCAACGTAAGATGTGTATGTGTACTAAAATACAAAATGTGACAAAAATGTATAATAAGGGAGAGATAATCAGAATTAAATTATTTTAAGGATCTTGTAGAGATTCTCCTTGACTTATGATGGAGTTACATCTCGATAAACCCATCATTAGTCAAAAATGTGTTTAATATACCTAAGCTACCTAACATCAGAGCCTACCTTAAACATGCTTGGAACACTTATATTAGCATACAGTTGGGCAATATTATCTAACATAAAGCTTATTTTAGAATAAACTGTAGAATAACTCATGTGGTTTATTGAGTACTGTACTGAAAATGAAAAACGGAATAGGTGTACGGGTAATTGAAGTACAGTTTCTACTGAATGTGTATTGTTTTTGCATCATTGTAAAGTTGAAAAATCATAAGTCAAACCATCCTAATCCAGGGACCGTCTGTAGAGGAGGACTGTAGAGATATGAATTAACTTTAGACTTTGACAAATATGCACAAAAATTATACTGCATCACTTCCCAACTAGTAGAGGGGAAAATGAGATGATAAAATAAATACAAAAG
>NW_007828594.1:0-790 GCF_000696425.1 Galeopterus variegatus
CTCGGGGTGTGTGCCATAGAATAGTAGAAAAAGGGGGAGAGAGAGAGAGAGAAAAAAAAAAAGAAAAAAAGAGATGTTTGTGTGAGCCACGTATTAAAGCCTTTAGCCAACCTTTTAGTGGCACATAAGGAAAAATCATGTTAATGTTAAAATTCCTGTTCTTTCCTACACTCTGCTGCTCCGTGAAAACTTACCACACTCTCCCTATAGTCTTATTGTATTTGGGGTGTTTGCCATGAGGACCCTGATGAGACAGCAGGCCTTGGGAAGAGTGATGTGCCTGCACCCTGACCATCTTAGCAGGAATTCCAGTGGAGACAGGGCTGTATGACAAACCCTCCTCTTTCCCAGTTAGTCATCCTGACTTTCTGCCCCAGCAGGCACGACAGGCTGAGCTACAATTCCTTGAATTCCTGATAGCAAGGATTATCTCTGCCAGATTGAAAGGAGGCCCCTGACACACCAGCTACTGATGGCTGCCAAAGCAACTGGGGAATACGGTCAGGGAAACAACTAGAAGCATTATGAAAATGAAGGCTTTCAGATAACCAAACCTAGTCAGAGTAATGGCTGAAACCCAGCAGAAGTAGCTGTTCTGAAAGGAAATGTCCGAGGTGAGGGAAGGATCGAAGGCTAAAGGATGGTGAACTAATGATATATGTTATGGGGTCAAAGGTGAACATAAACACTGTTGGCGATCACCAGGAGATCCAGGTACCAGTGTAAAGGTATCTGGGGGAGGGGCATTTTCTCAGATTTCCATTAGGTCATGGGAGAAGAGAGGCTTGCC
>NW_007828595.1:0-790 GCF_000696425.1 Galeopterus variegatus
GACTGATGCTAAGTTTCTGGCATGGCAGCAGACTCCCAAAAGGGCCAGCCAGACACCCAGTAGCAAATTTATTACATAGGACTCTTCCTAATCATGGAACAAGTGGCAATTTATCATCATGAGGATAGATTAGTATTCTGGATGTGGACTTGCCTTTCCTGACAGCAATGCTTATCTCAGAAAGGGTAGCTTTGGACTTTTTAGAATACCTTACTCTTCACCATAGTATCCCATATAACATCATGTCAGACCATGGAACTAATTTTATGGTGAAAAAAAATGTGGTAGTTGGCTCATGCCTATGAAATTCACTTGTCTTACCACAGTGCTCCATTTCCCAGAATTATATGGCTTGATAGAAAGGTGAGATGAACTTCCAAAGGCTCCATTACTGCACCATCTGGGGAACAACATGCTATGAGATTGAAGTTTTGTCCAAAGGATGCAATTCATGGTGTAAATGAAAGGACAATATACTCATAGAGGTGCTTTCCTGCATAACTATATTTTGTGTCTCTGAGAATACAGGCATGGCAAGAAAATGTCTCTCCTTATATTTTACCTGTTAACTTACTAAAGGAATTTTGGTTCCCCATCTGCAATTTCTTGTGCCTTGTAGGTTTGGAGATCCTCTTGTCCAAGAAAAGAATGCTTTCATCAAGGAATGGAAAACCTTCATGTTTCTGGAGATTGGAGGCTGAGATTGATAATGACATTTTGGACTTCTTGTAGTGCTGAACAAACAGGTAGATATGGGGTAATTTTACTGCCTACCATAATTTATTCTCTT
>NW_007828596.1:0-790 GCF_000696425.1 Galeopterus variegatus
CGGTGATGGGCCATAAAAATCATATACATTGTATATTGACAAAATAAAAATTAAAAAAAAAGATATGAAGACTTGTTTTCTGGCCAAAAAAAAAAATAAATAAATAAAAATTAAAAATAATAAAATGGCCAAAGGATCTAAGTAGATACTTTTCAAAACAATACATATAAATGGCCAACAGGTATATATATGTATATAAAATAGTATCATCACTAATCATCAGGGAAATGTAAATCAAAACCATGATGAAATACTATCTCACTGCAGTTAAAATAGCTATTATCAAATTGATAAAAATAATAAATGCTGAAGAGGATAAGGAGAAAGGGGAAATCTGGTGAACTACTGACAGGAATGTAAACTAGTACAGCCATATGGAAACAGTGTGGGATTTTCTTAAAAAAACAAAAATAGAAATACCATATAATCCACCAACCCTACTGCTGGGTATATATCCAAAGGATAGTAAATCAGTATATCTAAAAGATATCTGCCCCCCTGTGCTTATTGCAGCAGTTTTTCTTTCAATACTCAAGTTTTGGAATCAACCTAAGTGCCTATGAACAGTTGAATAGATAAAGAAAATTTTGTACATATGTATAAAGTAATATTATTCAGCAATAAAATAAAATGAAATATCTTTCACAGCAACAAGGATGAGCCTGGATACCATTATGTTAAGTGAAACAGCAGGCACAGAAAGAGAAATATTGCATGTTCTCACTCATTTGTGGGAGTTAAAAAGAAAAGTTGACTACATAGAATTTTTTTTTTTTTTTTTTTGTCTTTT
>NW_007828597.1:0-790 GCF_000696425.1 Galeopterus variegatus
CATGTCTGTTTGGCTAATGGATCAATTTTAATATTTCACTTTTCATATATTTAACTAATTTAATGTGTTGATAACTTAATGAGTCAGTATGGGGATTCTACTTCCTCTTATTATTTGTTATTTCTACTTTTATGAGTAAATGATTGCTATGCTATTTCTGTAAACACCATAAAACATTTTAAAACCTGACACATCAACAGGATTGAGAATACTCTTCCATTTGGTTGGCAAAAAGATTACAAATATAAGCAAATTCCAAATGAATGTGTATCAATGGAGATAGAGAAAAACAACAACAACAAGGCACTGAGAATAGTGAAATACAGAGGCAAAGAGAAAAATAAACTCAGCAATGGGTATTTACAGATGGCTCTTGGAGAAGTGTCCGGAAGCATGGGGCTGCATATGTACTAGTTTTCTTCTTCCTTACACTTGCTTTTTTTGAGAGGGACCTGGAAAATTCAATGTTTTGTGGCGGGTTACATCATCTGTGCAAACCTTCTGCCTTGTTTGAGCTGGCCAAATGTAAAGAGATCTGACTTTTGAGGACAGATATGAAAGATAAAAGATCTTATTAAATCTTGTACAATACTGCAAGAATCAAGGCTTTTTAAAAGGTTCATTACTGTAGAAAATATATACTACTTGCACAGGGGCACAAAAATATCATGCCAAAATTACGAAAAGAAAAGCTGTCATTATAAAAATGAGGGTTTAATGTAAAGTATGCTAACAAATGCAGCATGAACTCCCAGCAAGGAAATGGTGTTAGACAGTCACCTGAATTCTG
>NW_007828598.1:0-790 GCF_000696425.1 Galeopterus variegatus
AGTTTACTTGTATATATCCATGAACTAGACCAGTGCCAAGCACTTAGCAGCCTTTCAAGAAATTTTTTTAAATAAAATAATTTATATAAGAAAGATAATAGTAATAATTGCTAACACTTTGAGCATTTTCTATATGCTATACACCCTTTTAGATTCTCATACACACTAACACATTTAATCTGGAAAACAACCCTATGATGTAGGTACTATTGTTTTCAAATTAGGAAACAGGCCAAATTCCCAAAGCCAATAAGTAGAGAGGGCAAGATTTTTCTACTTCCACCTCATTGGTTATTTTCTTATTTATCCTATTTTTATTTTTTCAAAGAAGTGTACAATGAGTGTGCATTCTTTTAAAAAAATAAAAATTAAAATTAAAAAGTTACTCTAATTACTCCAGTGTTGCCTCATTCACTAATTCTTTACAAAATATACTAAATTGACATTTGTGTTTCCTTCTCTTATACTATTTAAATATTTATTTAAATATTTATTTTCTATATATCTTGTATCCCTATAATTAGTTCCTGTAGTCACAACTATTTAAAAAAAACATAAATCTCCTCCTTGATTTTAATATAGTGCTTATTTTTGATGTCTTAAATAAATATTGGGTGATAAATATTTGGGTTTATCCAACATTGATGTGAATGTATACGTTTGTGTGTGTGCATTTTGAAGATAGCAGTTTGTTTCTTTTATTGGAGGGGAGGTAGTATTTATAAATACATCAGCTTTTTTTTTTTTTTTTTTAATTGAACTATAGCCTACCAAAGGCCTTCAGCAAGCT
>NW_007828599.1:0-790 GCF_000696425.1 Galeopterus variegatus
GTTGAAACAATACACTGTACCCCACAAATATATATATGTAAATGTTAAAATAAAAATAAATTAATTAATTAAATAAATAAAAATTTTTAAAAAATGAATCTTGAACACATATTTATACATACATGTTCATAGCAGTGCTATTTTCAACAGCCAAAAGGTGGAAGCAACCTTTGTCTATTGACAGATGAATGGGTAAACAAAATGTGGTACATACATAGAATGGAATGTTACTCAGCCTTAGTGTGGGGAAAATAGGATAATTTAGTCAGGCTCCCTAGGCTCAGGTCTGATTGGGGGTTGAGCAACACATTTCTTGTAAACAAGTTGTGTGTGGGTGGAGTTAGTGCACATGTGCACCAATGTATCTTTTTAATATATTTGCTATTGTGTGTTCTTGAGTTTGTGAAGCAGCGCTGGCTGGCAGAGCTCAAGTCTAAAAATAGAGCATGTTTACTCTGCTGGCAGCTGCTCGGTTTTTCTTTGGACTTTGCAGGTAGCAGTTGAGTTTCTCCTTTGGACTGTTTAACTCTCAGATCTCAGACATGTGTGTGCTAAATAAAGACTATTCTACTTCAGCCAAGGCTCCAAGGACCTTTTTTGCCAGTTACCTAGCTCATAGACCTGCTTGTGAAGGGTTTGTGAATGGGCTCAAGGAGTTTGTGAGCTCCATACCCTAGCTCTAGCTCTACACTTAGAAAAGAAAAAAAATTGTGACACCTGATAGAATACGGATGACATTGAAGACATAATGCAAAGTGAAATGTCAGTCACTGTATTAGTCTGTTTCTTT
>NW_007828600.1:0-790 GCF_000696425.1 Galeopterus variegatus
ATTGATAAGCTGTAGAGAGTTTTATAGTCAAAAATATTTATAAATCTGATTTTGCAAAAGAAATAGAAAGCACTAAAGATGTTAATGGAGAAAGTGGGAAGTTGTTCTTATTAGGAGAGTCACAAATAATCTTGATTTATAATACGTTAAATTTTGTTTTTGATAAACTCAATTTTTTCCTATGTACTTAAAAGTATAAAATGTGAAAATTTAAACATTTAGGTTTGGAAAGTTGCTTCTTTCATCCAAGCAGTAAAGTGGCTGTGATAAAGTGTGATGAGAGAAAAGACAGGATGGCTAATATAATATTTCTTTTTCTTTGGTTTCCTTTAGGCATGTTTGGGGAATTGTGGAGTAGATGAAGGTAAATGAAGATAAAAGGCAAAGAATAAAAAACAAACAAACAAAAGGAAGTAGAGTGTTTTCAAATTAAAAACAATAAAAAAACCTTTTCAATCTGGGAGTTATTTAGAATAACTGTTATTCCTGATTTCAAGCTTTTTATTAGTTAATTAAGAAAAATCATCAAAATCAGAATAATTATTTGCAAAAACAAATTAGTGGCTACCTTATCAAATCTGTCAAACAGCGTTTAGAATTCTGTTTTTCAGAACAGATAATGGAGAACCTAGAGACTAAAATGAGCATTTCTTTTTCTATGATCCAATTACGAGAAACATATGTTGAGATGTTAATTGAAAATAACCTCCTTTTGGAGAGAGTCAAACTAAAATTGTCTAAAAGTGAAACAAAGGAAGAAGCTGGAGTCTTAATGACTGTGGAGTCAACA
>NW_007828601.1:0-790 GCF_000696425.1 Galeopterus variegatus
CTTGAAGAGGTGATTGGATTGTAGGACCCTGCAGTAGTGAGTGGATTAAAAATGGTGGTCATGGGCGTGGTTCTGAGGGCTTTAAAAGAAGAGCACGTGAGAGGTGAGTCTCTCTCTCTGCTCATTCTGTTCTGCTAATTTACAATGTGATGCTCTGCATCACTGAATTTACCACCAAGACCCTCCACAGATATGTACCCTGGACTTTGGATATTCAGCCTCTGAAACCATAAGCAATAAATTTCATTTTCTTTGTAAATCACCAAGTTGCAGGTATTTTGTTATAAGCAACAGAAATGGACTAATACAGAAACCAATACAAAAAACATTTTTGAAAAATTGGAGAAAATTGAATATGTGCATTAGATTACATTAAGAAATTACTATAATTTGAGGGGTATGAAAATGGCATTATGAAAAAAAGAATACGTGCTAGAGATAAAAAAAGTAGATAAAGAAAATATGGCTAAATGTTAATAAATGTTAAATACTGGTGACAGAGACATGGAAGTTTAATATATTGTGCTCCCTACTTTTCTGTAAGTTTTAAATTTGCCATAATAAAAGTCTACAATCAAACAGAAAATGGTATCTGTATCTATTTAGCAGCTATAAATGAAAATATCATGGCATACTTTGGAGACTTTTAAACTGATAAACATTAACAAACATTAATAAAAAATAATACTCAGTGTTGGTATATGTTGCGCAATGGGCACTCTCTTATGCTTAGTAAAAATGTAAATTTAATTGTAAATAAGAAAAAATTTCTGGAAAGCAACTGGGAGAT
>NW_007828602.1:0-790 GCF_000696425.1 Galeopterus variegatus
TCAATCAAATAGAGGAATATATTTGAATTATAAAACCGAAATCATGTCATCATAAGAAATACATCAAATCCAAGAAGCAAGTCAGAAAAGGAACAAGTAACCACAAACCACACAGTATGAAAATGATAAAAAATGAATGTCAGGTGTCTAGGATCACACAGAGTCTGTTGATTACATCAAGAGAAGTCAGAAACAAGGCCTGAGATTGAAATAGAAGTTGCTCTTAACTGGAAAAGGGAAACCCTGAAAGGGAAATATCAACATCAGGTTAGAACCACACATTTCTGTCTACGAAAGAAATATCTGATGTGACCAGCCCAACATTTAATCTACCCAGATAAAGAACAAGTATAGAAACCTGACTAAGATAAGAAATGAGGGATAGAGATTAGAAGATTGATTTTAACATGATTCTATTTATTCAGAGACGATAAAGAAAAAAATGAATATAGATCAAAGTAGCAGATTGATCTAAAACAAGAGGTTGCTGGTGTTGAAGTAAAAAAAAAAAAAATATATATATATATATATACAGAGATGCAAATGTAAGAGAACAGTTTTTTAGAGAAACAGGATTGCAATCTGAGGTACACACACAGAGCAGGGTGGTCTTCAGTATGTCTGAGGAATGAATAAAAGTCTGGAAGTTTTATTAGAGAGAAGAATGTTATATATCGTTTTGAAAAAAAGCTTATTGATATTAGCAAAGATTTGGGGAGTTGGCAGTTTTTATTGGTGAACCATGGCAGTAAGTAAAAATTGGTCTTGGATTCATGGCAGGTTGTTTCAG
>NW_007828603.1:0-789 GCF_000696425.1 Galeopterus variegatus
GACACCACTTTGTGTGAACCTTAGTGTTCCGGGGAGGATATCAGGAGTGATAATGAACTCCTAGGATCTCTACCAGGATTATTTTAACAGATGGATATAAAAAGGATCTTTCTGCCTGCTTGAAGTTAGCTTACACCATGGGAGACTCAGGATCATTCCATGTCTATCACGATTCAGTTTTGACATTACATGCTGTAATTAGCCTATGTGTCTGATTTTTCTACTCCTTGCTAAAAAGTGTAGTTATATACACCTATAGATGGAATCACAGTCCGTGCAGCTTTCCACAGGGGAACAGGAATGTCTCACATATAGAGTTCCCAAAGCCCCGTCCCTCTTAGATTTGAGAAAGAAGACTGGATCTCCAGTAAGATCACTTCTAGAACCAGTGCAGAATAGTTACAACCACAGGGACTGTACTGGTGAGAGAGTGAGAAAGACAAACTGAGGAAGAAGAAATAGGTTTTCCTCTTATTCTTCATGAATTATATTAGCCCCGCCAAGCAGGATAATCTAGGTGGTTGATCAGAGTATTTCCTTACAAATCACGTATGTATGACCAATCCCAGTTTGTAAGTGAGGCAGAAGTGGACTTTCTAGGGTGGTGCTGTTAGGCTGCTAGGGTGGGGTATGACTCCACATCTTCCTTTTCCCAGGTAGTTTCTCAGGATGCTACTCAAGGTTCTCGGGCACTGCAGAGAACCCTGACTACTAAGTAAAACCATTTAAAAAATTCTGCTCTAACTAAAGAAGCAGCCATATGTTTGTAGTCCTAGTAGTTTCATTCTG
>NW_007828604.1:0-789 GCF_000696425.1 Galeopterus variegatus
TCCAAGCTCTGTTCCTGGCTTAAGTGACATGTTTGCATTCTACCACTTCTTTAGAATGACCATTTCGTTATCATTTTCCCTGTATGATTGTATGATTAAATCTAAAAACAAAACAAAACAAAACAAAACAAAAAAAACCCCAAAACAGCCTCCACAACAGCCCTATTATTCCTACATATCCCATAATCCTCAAAGGAAACATAGAGGTAAAGGTTTTTTCTGCCACACCATGAAATCTGTCCTACTTGCAAGTGAAAAGGCTCCTGTAGATCCCTTTCTTGCCATCAAAAATCGAAATTAGCAACAGCTTGCAATGATAATCAGTTCATTTCAATGTACTCAAAATGGGCTCATTATTATTAATTTTTGCCAACTCCCAGGCAATTCATGAACCATTTTTAGATTTTCAAAAAGCAGTTCATGAATCAGACAAAAAAAAATTTAAAAGGAACCCATCCCACAGTGAGATGATGACTCAGAGTCCTTTGCTGTAGCTGTGTCAACTGCCGAGCATCTGAAATCTGATGAGGATGGGGTTGATGGAGAAAAGGCCATGATGAGCACGAAACAATGTGTCGAATTTACATGTTAAAACTTCTTGTTGGTTTTGGCAATTTTGCTGAGGATTATTGAGAAATCCATAACATCTGGATGTGGGGGAGAAGCTCCACTAAAATGATGAAGTTTATATTGGTCGACAAGACTATAAATGGAAAAGAAAGTAGTTTCTTAACACAGCTGTTTCCAATTTTGTTAACATTTTAGGCCAATTCCATTTGGAAAAAAAAA
>NW_007828605.1:0-789 GCF_000696425.1 Galeopterus variegatus
TGAGACCAGTGCTATGAAGGAAAAGTCTCAGCATCTTCTACGACCCGTAGGGCAGCATTCACGTGTCCAGGTGGTGTTTCTGACCGAATGGACCAGGGGCTGAATGAATGCGAGGCTGAGTGAGTGGCCAACTGCCCCAGCAGCAGGACCTTAGACAAAGGTGGGATTGGTGCCGCAGGGAGCACTTAGTTGACTGTTCCCTGTTCTGAGTCTCCTCTCCCCCTGCCTGTTTGCACACAGTGCTCTAATGGAGGCCTCACCATGTGGTCTGTGGGCACATGGGGAAGGGAGGTGCTACAGCAGCAGGAGACCCCAACCCAGGCCAGGGGGTAAGACAAGGCTTAGGGGAAGTGACGTCTAAGTGGGGCGAGAGGGAAGAAAAGGTGTGGAGGACAGACCACGGAGGCTGCCTGTGTGTCCCATTAAAGAGTTTGGACTTCACCCTGAGTCCGGGGGAGTGATGTGGTAAGATGGCTTTTTCTCACATCTGGTCTGACTGTGACTCAGAGAATGTACCATGGGGAGATGTGAGGACATGGGCAGTCAGGTGGGCAAGAGACGGGGGGCTTGGATGACATGGTAGGGATGCCATGGGGAGAAGCTGGTGGCTGCTCCTGGGTGCAGGTGGGAAGGAAGAGGCTGGGAGGTGAGGCTGGCCTGAGAGCCCGTGGATGGGGTGAGCTGACAGAGGGGAGCAGGAGGAGCCAGGAGGTGAGGCTCTTCTAAGAGACCAATACAGAGAAGTGGCCCATTTGGGATTTGAATTGAGGTCTGACCTGCCAGCCTGGC
>NW_007828606.1:0-789 GCF_000696425.1 Galeopterus variegatus
AGCAGATCTTCACTGCCTCGGACAGTCAGGAGGGGGCAAGCTTCCTTGTAGGGCAGTTTCCCGTAGAGGCGGTGGCTCTTCCTGCACTTGCCCACTCTCCTTCTCTACTGTGGGGTCTGAGTGGCTGGTGGGAATGAGTGATTCTCAACCCCTCCTCTCTGGTTGCTGTTCATCTAGCATAAGGGAGACCAGCCTGGGCTGAGTAGGGCTGTGCCCAGGCAGGGTCAGTGTTTTAGCCCTTCCTTCCTGGGCTCCTCTCATAGCCATGTCCTGGAAAGGAGAAAATTGGGAGTGTGGACTGTTGCTCATCAGCCTGGTGATTATTCTCCTCCCTGCCTGCCTCAATTACAGTGATGCCAGAGAGAACATTCAGAGACTAACAGGCCATGGAGCAGAGGATTCATCAGCTGACCAGGCTGCCAACCAATGGGGCCGGAGCGGCAGAGACCCCAATCACTTCAGACCTGCTGGCCTGCCTAATAAGTACTGAGCTTCCTCTTCACTCTGCTCTTACATTACCCGACTGTGATCACTGAGGTGATGGACACAAAATTACTGAGTTCTGTGTGCAGAGATGCTGGTTGAGGGCACACAAGAAGTGTCTAATAAATGCTTGAGAGATTGAAATTGTTGAAACTGTGTCATTCTTTGTGGTGAGCACTGGCTGTTTCGTACAAAGGGGGCTGTGTCATTCTGTGTGGTGAGCACTGGCTGTTTCGTACAAAGGTGTGATCAATGAACAGCAGCGTGGAGGTGGAGCCTGGCCTGTGTGTTTGTGTGTAGGGGAGA
>NW_007828607.1:0-789 GCF_000696425.1 Galeopterus variegatus
TTGCTTAGATTTTGAGAACTCTGTCCTAACCTTATTTTCCAGCTAAGCCTTGTCATTTTTATTGTGCAATTTTGCCAAATATAAGGTATTTCGAGAACCCATACCTTGCATTTTGCCAGAAATGCCTGTATATGCACAAATGTATAGAAAAGAGCAAGTTAGCTAATAATTTATATGTAGCATGATTCAAATGTTAAAACACTTATATACGCATAGGAAAAAAGATTTTTGTAGTCATTCGCATGAGTTTTCTAATGTTTCTACGTGCATTTTTTGTGAGTTTATGAAAGAAATGATAAAAGTTTTTAAAATTAAAAAGCAATGGATATCCCAGAATCTGACCCTTTAGGCAACTAGAAAGGTCAGATTCAAAGGCTAAGAGATGGAGGTGGAATAAATTCCTTAACTGCCTGTGACTTAGAGAAGTCTCAGCACTCTGAGTGTCTCTGGAAGAGACCTCTTCACCAACTGCACACCAACAGAAGTTAAACTGTCCTGAATACGGCTAAGGGCAGAGTGGACTAGGCAGGAAGCAGGGGGTGAGAGGTGTCAACTATTCTGCATCTTATTTTGACAAAGGCTACTGAGAAACCAGAAATCTGATAGAGTTATGAAGACGACATCTTAAATTGAGAAGGTTAAAAAAAAACTCATTTTTATCAAAAAACTACCTTCTGCTGTGATAGTCACTTTAAATATATCATCTTCACAACATTTTTGATGTATGCATAACTATCTTCCCTTTACAGATAAGGAAACAGACTCAGAATTTAAGCAACTCGATGAGGT
>NW_007828608.1:0-789 GCF_000696425.1 Galeopterus variegatus
ACCAGAGATGGGAAAGGAGGAAGGGGAGAGAGATTAGTGAGAAATTATTAAAGGGCCACAAGATATGATTACATTGTGCAATGTTGAATATACTAATTATCCTGATTTGAGCATCACATATTGTACACAGGTACTGATATTCAATGCAGTACCCCACAGATATGTATAATCAATTTTGTTTCAAAAAAAAATGAAGTGTTCTGCATGAAAGCCTAGGAAACCTGAGAATCTAGGAGAGAGATCAAATATGAGAAATGTTCAGCCAGTCTTGGAATGTTTTCTGCTGTGTGGCAGGATGTTTCAGGTGTTGTTACTGTGGTTGATGTAATTTCATTGTTAGATATCCACCTCTTTCTCTGAGGCCACATTTAGCAAACTCTCTGGATAATGAGATGTGCTGTACTGTTTTGGCTGCTAACCAGGCATTTGATCTTGAGTACACACCAGCCAACCTCTGTTTCTTTAATTGTAAAATGAGGGAGTTGGCTTAGATTACTGCTTCTCAAACTTTAGCCAACCTCAGAATCACTTGGACGGGTGGTCCCACTTTCAGCTTGTAGTTCAGTAGATCTATGGTAGGGCCTGAGAATTTACAGTTCCCCCAAAACAAATAATTATCCAACCCAAAATGTCAACAGTGCCAAGATTGAAAAACTCTGGTCTGTAGCTGTCTGAATTTCTGTGTTCTACTTCAAAGAGTCGGTGAGTGCCTTACTCCTAACCAAGCATGCCATGAAAATAGTTATTTTCCACTCTTTTACCTACCTAGGGTAGAACTTGCCTGATATC
>NW_007828609.1:0-789 GCF_000696425.1 Galeopterus variegatus
TCAGTTGACTGTAAACACGTGGATTAATTTCTGAGTTCTCTATTCTATTCCATTGGTCCACGTGTCTGTTTTTATGCCAATACCATGCTGTTTTTGTTACCATAGGTTTGTAATATAGTTTGAAGTCAGGAAGTGTAATGCCTCCAGCTTTACTTTGTTTGCTCAGGATTGTTTTGGCTTCAGGGTCTTTTGTTGTTCCATATAATGTTAGGATTGTTTTTTCTATTTCTATGAAGAATGCCATTGGTATTTTGATGGGGATCACACTGAATCTGTAGATGGCTTTGGGTAGTACGGACATTGTTACTACACTGATTCTTCCAATCCACAAACAAGGAATGTCTTTCCATCCCTTAGTGTCTTCTTTAATTTCCTTAGGAAGTGATTTGTAGTTCTCACTGTAGAGATCTTTCACCTCTTTGGTTAGATTTACTCCTAGGTACTTTCTGTGTGTGTGTGACTATTGTAAATGGGCTTGTTTTCTTGATCTCTTTTTCTTCTAGTTTGTTGTTGGAGTATAAAAACGCTACTGATTTCTGTATGTTGATTTGATATCCTGCAACCTTACAGAATTCATTTATCAACTCTAAGAGTTTTTTGGTAGAGTCTCTTGAGTTTTCTATATATAGAATCATGTCATCTGCGAACAGGGACAATGATATGCCTGGTTTAATGTTCTTGTGCTACTTGTGCTTGGGATTTATTGAGATTCTTGAATGTGGGCTTACAGTCTTAAACAAATTTGAAAATTTTGCAACCATTAATTCTTGAAATATTTTTTCTGCCTCT
>NW_007828610.1:0-789 GCF_000696425.1 Galeopterus variegatus
CTGAATTTGCAGCTGGTATCTGAAGTGGGGACAGCCTTGTAGAGGACGGGGCCCTCAGCCTGTGGAGTATGGCCCAGCCCTGGCGAGCTGGCATCAAAAGTCATTGCACACACAAATGTCACAACGTGGTGTTGAAATATTAGAATTAAAGTGTCATCCAAGAGCTATTGGACTAAAGTAAATAAATTACAAACGTGGCCGTTTTAATTTCTAGCTGTGTATTTCAATATAAACAGAATTAAATGAAATAAACCATCAATGCATGTTGTTAATATCTTAATTCTACAATAAGGATATATTATAAACATGCATGGGCTGAACAAAGTAACACAAAAATAAGGTCTAAAAGCCCCGAAAAGTCTGAAGGAAATGAAAGAGACACATTCGGTGTGTAATAAATGCCCACTGAGTTACCTGAATGCCACTCTCATTTTTTTGGTATAGAATAAGGAACACTAGTAAAGCTGAGAGTAATTGAAATGACACAATTACCAAAGGAAATGATACCAGAGAGGGGGGAACTCTATGTCATTTCCAAAAATTTGTGAATGCGACAAAAATGTCTTAGTCTATGCTGCAAGAACCTCAACAAATTTCAAGCAGAATTTCACAGAACACATTCTCTCACTAAAACTACAATTTATAATACAAGCAACACACCCAGATACATGCATGGTCTATATATAAAAAAAAAAAAAAAACTGAGGGATTGGGTCTGTACTGTGCCCAGAGTACACAAGCCTCCTCTGCACCCCAAACCCATCCACCTCAGAGCACGTCCTGCCTCCC
>NW_007828611.1:0-789 GCF_000696425.1 Galeopterus variegatus
AGAAGAGAGAAGCAGAAAAATCAAAAGAAGACTTGACAAGGGCTGGCCAGTGGCTCACTTGTGAGAGCATAGTGCTGATCACACCGAGGTCAAGAGTTTGGATCCTGTACCACCAGCTGGTCCCCACCCCCCAAAAAGACAGCAAGTTAAAAAAATTTTTTAAACCAACCAAACCAGAAACAGATCATAATGCTATAAGCAGTCCAAATTGAAACTAGGAAAAGAAAGCTACAACATGCTTTTTGGTAGAAATGATTTGACATTCAAATTTATTTATTTGATAATATTTAAAAAGACACAGCAGAATCACATTCATTTTCTTAATAGTATCTCTGTAAACATACTGAATTTCTGAGCTCTTCATTTACTCTGGAACTCCTGAAGAGTTGACCATTAGCAGCCTAGCAAGCCTCTTCCTTCCCCTCCAGGTCTCCTGCCGTCTGGGGGAGGAGTGTTGGTGACAATTGATGCTAAAAAAAGAACATGAGGTTGAGTTTCCCAAACCCTTTCCACCTCCTCCCATAGGCGGTAGGGTGACTTGGCTTATTCTTTATCTGAAGTCATTAACTAAGCAAGTAGGTTATCAAATAGAGAACAGAGGGAAGCTTCTACTGTAGATGATTCCCAAATACAGCAGTGGAAGAACTCAGAGTTTAACTGTTTGGTTCCTTCTGCTGCTGACCAAAGATATGCTGGCAATGGATCTCAGAACTTTGGTCCATTAAGACGTAAGTGTAATATACGCAGTTCCTTTGATTAAAAAGTTTTGGAAAAGCCATCTTCGTGTGG
>NW_007828612.1:0-789 GCF_000696425.1 Galeopterus variegatus
TGCCGGGCTGTTATCAGACTGGAGGCTGGTGGGGAGGCCAAAATGAGGGATGATTTCTGAGCTGAGAGCATGTGTTACTGCTGTAGCATCCTCTGAAGTGCAGGAAAAAGCCTCAACCCAGCCTGAAAAGGTGTCTACTAAGGTTAGAAGATAGTGTGTCCTTTTGTGGGGAGGCATGTGAGTAAAGTCAATCTCCCAATCCTGGCCAGGGGTGTATCCTCTGGCCTGGTGGGTAGGAAAGGACAGAACTTGGAGGCCACTTTGGTTGGAGCAATGAGTACACAAAGGACAATTTTGAGTGACTTGTTTAAGTAACTTGGCCATGTGAGAAGAATAATATAAGGGCTGAAGAAGGCGTAGTAGGGGTTCATAGTCTATATGAACTGGATTATAGAAATCTGAAAGGATTTGCTCAGCTTGTGTGGTAGGGAGGACATAGCGACCGGAGAGAGTATACCCGTTGTCCTTCCGCTGTGCTCCCAACTGTTGGAAGGTTTATATTTCTTGAGGTGTGTATTTGGGTAAGGGTGTAGGGACCATGAAAAGGACCTGAGCAGGATAGGAAGAGTGGGGGCTTGGTGACTGAGCAGTCTGTTTTGCAGTTAGATCCGCCAGTTTGTTTCCCTGGGCCATGGGGTCATTGGAGGTTTGGTATCCTCTGCAGTGTATAGCCCCAACCTCCTTTGGGAGTTGTGCAGCCTCAAGAAGTTGTCAAGATAAGGTGTCTGTTTTTTATGGGCCCTCCTTGAGTGGTCATGTATCCTCTCTCCTTCCATATGGCCACGCAGG
>NW_007828613.1:0-789 GCF_000696425.1 Galeopterus variegatus
TGGCTGTTCCTCAGGTTCCCCTGTGCACATTGCTTATTTCCTACACAGGCAGAGCTAATAGAGCAGGCCCCTGATATTGAAGATCTTCTTGGTCTTTAATTTGTTCTCTCTGCAACCTTTTCTTTCTTCATTCCATTCCCACATCCCCACTCTCTGCACGTGATGATATCCTACTCTCTAGTCTCTTCAGTGATTCTTTAATTGAAACAGACCAAAATACTCCAAGGTATTCTATTTATTGAAGGAATGAAAGATCAAAATGTCTACTGGAGGAAACTGAGACACTAGTCTAAAATAGGGAGATTTGAGGGAAAACAGGGACTTTGGTGCTGTAAATCATGTCATATACTCAAGAACTTAGATCATTTTAGAGCCCTTTGGACTAGGTGAAAAGAGATAATAAGGCCTTAAGCTGACCCCTTTCCTGAGTCCTAAGAGCCACAGTATACAAATGTGCAGTGCACAACCTACACAACTGTACAAGGCAGCCCTGCCAGCACTCTTTCCATTGTGCATTCTCAGTGCTCTGTACTGTCATTCCCATTCAGCAAACTCTTTTTAAATGACTTCTGTGTTCTAGGCACCATGCTGGATATAGAACAAATCAAAATTAATAAAATCCCCCTTCAGAGTACACAGTCTAGCGGAGAAGACAGACACCTCTAGATAAATATCCAGTGCCAACAAAGTTATACACAAAATACTATACAGGTAGAGGAAAAACGTGCAATATTGCCAAGAATGATCAGAAAACTTCAAAGAGAAGGTGACATTTCAGGCAGAATCTTT
>NW_007828614.1:0-789 GCF_000696425.1 Galeopterus variegatus
TCTCTCTGTGCTGGGCCTTTTAAAGTTCAGTGTTAACGCTGCCTTGAAGATAAATGTCTTCCGACCCTCTGTTCCTGGCAAATTGAACTTTAAGATTCCCAAGACCAGTAATGCCCCTCAAATAGTTTCATAGCACTGTCACCAGAGATAGAAAGAACCCACCACTCAGGTCAGGCCACCGCACCTGGTCCCCCGCAGCCTCCACCACCAACCGCACCCCTGCAGGGCGGCTCTGGCCTCTCCCCCATCCCTCAGGCCATGAGCAGCAGCAAAGGATGAGTAGAGAAGAGGAGGGGGCGTGCTGAGGGGGAGCACTGAGAGAGGGGGTCCTGGGGTGGCTGACTCAGAACAGGAACGCAGGGAAGCTCTGGGCCCTCAAGGCACCGGCTCTCACATCCAAGGCTGGGGACAAGGTGCTCCAGCTCCTGTGGGCTTCATTCTACCTAAATGGAAGGTTTGGTGATTTCCTTTTTATCAGATTTGCCCAGCACCATAAGCTGCCTCTCCAGCCGAGCCCACTTTAATTGCATCTTTTATAGAATCGTGTTAAAACAGATGCCCTTCTTTCCGTCTCTCCTCACTAGTCCTTTTCCTGTAGCCAAACTGGACACTGCAAATCCAAAGAAAATGCAACTGGATGGCCACTAACATCTATTTGCAGGAGAACGAATAGAATAAGTGCTATTCTCCTTGAATAAGCAGTGAATTAGCAAATGTCTTTCTCTGTTGTAAACATTTGCTGAAAACAGCCCCTGGGTGATCACATGAAGGATGCAAATAGCTATTTTT
>NW_007828615.1:0-789 GCF_000696425.1 Galeopterus variegatus
AGTGGAAAGGAAAATTATATGCATCAAAGGCCAACTTAAGCTCTAGGCACTGTGCTTTATATGGGTTATCACAGGTGAACTGGCAATGAATGCAGGAGAAGGAAACCAGAGCTCAGAGAGTTTAAGTAAGTAATCCAAGCCACACAGTTAACACCGGGCAGAGCCATGATTCCAGGTCTGACTTTGAAGCCATAGTTGTTCCGTCAAAGCAGTCATTCTCACCCTTGGCCACGTGGAGGCTAATTGAATCAGAATCTCTGGGAGATGGGGCTGGGCATCTTTCTTTGACGCTCCTCAGGTGATTCTGATGGACAGAAAGGTTGAGAACCCTCACCCTGCAGCAAGCCATCCCCTGCTTTGGCCCCGAGGTCCAGCCATTCAGTCATGGGGGACTGGCCCCTGTCACTGTGCACTAAGTCCATTGATGTTGATGATGCAGGTGTCAGGGAAGACAAATGGATACGCTAAAGTTGACCTGGGACAGGCCTCCTGCAGAAAGGCAGGTGCAGGCAACCCAAAGGGAGAAATGAGAGATGAAAAGCTTAGGGGGACTGCATGGTGGATCCTCGGAGAATAGCAAAGATGGAGGCTGCACCCACTGACATGTCCCTGTCACCTCACATGGGCATGGCCTCAGGAGTTCCTTTTTTGCCATCACCACTGTCTTAGTCCGTTTTCTGCGTCTATAACAGAATACTACAGACTGGGTAATGTGCAAAGAACAGAAATTTATTTGGCTCCCGGTTCTGGAGGCTGGGAAGTCCAGGAGATGCACTGGGCATCTGGTGA
>NW_007828616.1:0-789 GCF_000696425.1 Galeopterus variegatus
TTTTTTCAGTTTAAAAATTAATATATGGATGTGTAAAAAATAATAAGCTAAACACCATGGAAGAATTTGTTGTGAACTGTAAGTTTTCCTCCTATTCAAAACTCTCAACAGTCCACAGTCAACTGTCATGAACAGTTCTATGGATTATTCCAAAACCATTCTCTGCATATACAGGTACATATAAGTACACATTCCCTTTCCATAAATGATGACATAATATTCATCTTGCTTTTTTGTCATTGGAGATATTTTTTTACAGCAGTAGCAACAATTCTCTATTGTATTTAACTATATTTAGACAAAAACAAACTTAGAATATTCTGGAACAAACTTGTAAAAAGAAGCCAAGCTTCTAAATTTCTTTAAAATCCTAAAAATTATAAGCACCTTAAATGGGCATTATTAATTACTATTAATAAGAAATAATCAAAAATACAATTTTGCTCCAAATATTACAATAGTTTTGTGACAGTTAGCTTTATGATTCTAGTTTTGTAATAACTGGCTTCAAAGAGTTTGAAAAAATTATGACAATTTACAAGAAAGAATTCCTCAGTGTTATTATCTACAAGAAAATTGGTTATCCTGTCATCAGAAAGGTGTTTAAGTCAATAGACACTCAAGCAAGAGACAGAGTCAAGTATGAGATTAAAGTGGGACATGGAACTGAAATAGTTGGAAATGAAGGTTTATCCATCTGAGAGAATGCAATCAGCTTAGGGACATCTCAAATTGAGGGCCAATCAGTAGACAATATAAGCAGGGGTTTAGTTATAAAGAAGTTGATTC
>NW_007828617.1:0-789 GCF_000696425.1 Galeopterus variegatus
TTTTTTCATAGTGTAATAATGTATGACACTGAAGAAAAAGACTCCAACTGGAAAATCTGCTCCTGTGGGCCTGGCATACTTGTTTGTATGCCATTATCGTAAAGAAAGAACACTGCCTAGGAATTCAATGACTCAAATTAGAAGATGGGATTTTTTTTTTAACCTGTAAGGAGCTTGAACAGGGAACTGGATTATACTGACAGCAATTTTTCATCTGTAAACTATAACAATAATACATATTTCTATAAGGGTTAGATATGTTAACATGTGAAAATACCTGTTAGGGAAGTTATTCAATAAATACCTACTTTTTCAAGTTCATCCTGTTTCCTACTTGCTTCCTGAATTGGTAATTGCATTGGACGTGGGTTGTGGTGGGCAGAACAGAACTTCAAAGCATGCTGAATAAGTTCTTTTATCAAGAGATTCTGTATACTCTCTTCCAATTTAAAAGTGGCCTTCACAGTTATGCCTGTGGATTTAATGTTGACCATTTGTTTACACAATCACTTATTTTCTACTCCAATGATTTTTCTTTTCTGTCTCTGGGATGCTCTTGATTTTATTTTTGAGGGCTAATTTTTCTCTTTACTTTGAACCCCTGTGGGCAGGTCTATTTCTACAGATTTTCCCTATCTTACTGCAGGGCACAATGCTTTATCTGCTATTTCCCAGGAATAAACAACATAAAGATTCTTATCTTTTCCAGGAGGGGCACCAAGTCTTGCTGCATTTCTCACAGTGTGTGCCTGATACCCTGTGTCTACATCATAATGTATCGCCCTATAT
>NW_007828618.1:0-789 GCF_000696425.1 Galeopterus variegatus
CCTGGCACCCCGAATCATGGAGCTATTTCTCTTGGAGGTGGTGCTGGCCCCTCTTGTCCCCATCCCCTGGGGGATGTGTCTTCACCCTGGAGGGCCCCTTCCCTTCCTCTGCTCCTTCCACCTCCCCCGTGTCCCCAGCACTGGGCTGCCACCCCAGCCCCTTCCCTTTTAACTTTGCATGTTCACGTTGCAGCATTAGTTCTTTAATCCAGGGGAAAACCTACAAACCTCTCCCCACTGGGGAATAGTTAAAGGACTCCAGACTCTCTCTGTTAACTATTTCTCAGTGTCCTGTTTATTTTTCACATACTCAGTTACATCATGGTACGGTGCAGGATGGGCAAGAGACCAGCAAGGAGGCTTTTTCTGAAATATATTTCTATTTCTTTTCAATTTAATATGAGTTTTGAATGTCTGCCATTTACAAGGCTCTGAGCTCAGAACTTCGGGGAATCCAAAAGTGCTCAAGACATGGCCCCTGCCCTCCAGGAGCTGGACATTTAGAAGGGCTAATAAAATAAACATACTAGTACACCCCAGGCAGGGCAGACCAGGGTAAGTGGCCCCAGAAAGGGTCAGTCCCAGCTCCAGGGATGAGAGCCTGAGCCATCTGGGCAGGGTCTTGGTGAGCTCTTAGAGGAGCTCTACCAGCCAGCCCTAGGAATTGCAAACTTGAGTGCCCTTGAACTCTGCAGCTCCCCAACCCCAAGCCTGTTCCTGCTCTTTAGAATCCAACTCAGTGGGATGGGCACATGTTTGACTGCAGAGCCTAGGAGAACGTTCTGGATC
>NW_007828619.1:0-789 GCF_000696425.1 Galeopterus variegatus
ATCCCTCTTTGTGAATCTCTCCGTTTTTTATTTCTCTGTCTCTCTGTGTCTTTTTCTTACTTCCTCTCTTTATCTCACTTCGTCACCTCAATTTGCTCATTATTTCAAAAGAATTTGAAAGTTCTAATTCTATAAACACTGTGTTTTTTAGCTGCCTGCTCCAGACCTTTCTAAACTGCAACCCATGTTTCTGGATGAGTCATGAAGAAGTG
The DNA here is from genome assembly GCF_000696425.1 of Galeopterus variegatus. Taxonomy (NCBI): domain Eukaryota; kingdom Metazoa; phylum Chordata; class Mammalia; order Dermoptera; family Cynocephalidae; genus Galeopterus; species Galeopterus variegatus. The sequence continues at coordinate 213 of NW_007828619.1, forward strand.
CTGGTGATCCACGAAGAACAAAGCACATAGTACTGCTGGGAAAGAATCCTGTCTCCATTTTCTTTCTGGTAACCTGCAAATGTTCTCAGTTATTTTCACTAATGTATTGCTCCTTTACCTCCAGTTTTACCTGTTCCTTTTTCTCCCAATTTATCTCCTCTTTTTTAAAATTAAAAAAAAATTTATTTTAACATTTACTCATACATATTTGTGAGGTACAGTGTGTTATTTCAATTCATGCATATACTATACAATGACTCAGTTAGGGTAGACAGCATAGTTTGGTATTCATTAGTGCACCACTTCTCCCCTCACCCATCCTCCGTCCCTCCTGGCTTCTGGAAATCATTATTCTACTCTCTCCTTCTATGAAAAACACTTTTTTATTTAATTTTCTTAGATTCCACATATGAGTGAGATCGTGCAGGGTTTGTCTTTCTGAGCCTCACTTACTTCACTTAATATCATGGTTTCCAGTTTCATCCACATTGCTGAAAATGAGAGGATATAATTTCCTTTTATAGCTGAATAGTATTCCATTTTGTACATATGCCACAGTGTTTTTATACATTCATCC
>NW_007828620.1:0-789 GCF_000696425.1 Galeopterus variegatus
TCTGTCAATTCTGCTTCCACTCCTGGGGTTACTTTCTTCAGGATCCCCTCCCTGATACGCATACATGCTATAAATCTCCCGTTTCTTGCTTCTTATTGCCCTTTAACACCTCTTTACTATTATCACATTGCATTATAATTTTTTTGTTAAGCATCTGTCTTCCCAAGGAGATTAAAAATTCCTTACAGGTGAAGGTAAAATGTAATTTGTGTTTCTTTCCCTACTAGAGCACAGAACATGGCAAATAGCATTACCAAAGTGCAATTTGGATGATCCTTTTCTTTCTCAATATTCCCTTAGTACAGTTTTGCCCTTGTAAATATGCACTTATTTTACTCTATTCATTTAATGAGTAAATATGTTTTTCTCCCCCACTGAACTGTAGTCCTCTTGAGAACTGGGCTATGTCTACCTCCCTCTAGTTTGGTACATGGTCAATACTTATTTCAGTGAATTAAATTAATAGCTTTATTTTTCTAAAGATATTAGAAATAGTGTCCATTTAGGTTGAGTTCTTTCATCTAATGATTTCTTCAGATAAAAATAGTAGTTGATTGTTGGTGGATGGGTTAGAAGAATAGGTGTTTGATGGTGGAACTATCTAGCAAAACCAGAGGGGGTAGAATTTAAGAGGAATGTGTAAAACACCTGCATCTTATCCACATTTTGGGTTTTCTACTGATTGGCCAGGATCCACCCTTACTATGCTTTTGACTCAGAGACTTTATATTGGACCCTTTATATTGTTTGGGCAACACCGCAGGAAGCTGAGCAGGAAGGTCTGCCAGC
>NW_007828621.1:0-789 GCF_000696425.1 Galeopterus variegatus
AATAACTACTCTGAATGTGAATGGACTAAACTCCCCATCAAAACTGACTGGATTAAAAAGATAGACCCAAGTATATGCTATCTTCAAGAGACCCACCTCACCTGTAAAGACACTCATAGACTGAAACTGAAGGGATGGAAAAAGATATACCATGCAAATAGAAACCAAAAAAGAGCAGGAGTAGCTATTCTTATATTGGACAAAATAGACTTTAAACCAAAAACATTAAAAAAGACAAAGAAGGCCATTATATAATGATAAAGGGAACTATCCAGCTAGAAGACATCACAATCATAAACATGTATGCACCCAATACCAGAGCACCCAGATATATCAAGCAAACACTCTTAGACCTAAAGAAGGAGATAGATCCTAATACATTAATAGGGGGTGATCCAAGCACCCTTCTCTCCGTATGTGACAGGACTTCCAGGCAACAAGTCAACAAAAAGACACAGGACTTAATCTACACCCTAGACCAACTGGACTTGGCAGATATATACAGAACATTTCACCCAACAGCTGAAGAATACACTTTCTTCTCATCAGCTCACAGTACATTCTCCATGATAGACCACATATTAGGTCACAAATCTAGTCTCAGCAAATTTTAAAAAATTGAAATCATTCCAACAATCTTTAAGACCACAATGGACTAAAACTGGAGATAAACAATAATGAAATTGCTGGAAGATATACAAATACATGGAAAATAAATAATAGGCTGATGAATGACCTATGGGTCTAAGAAGAAATTAAACAGGAAATCAAAAAATTTCTAGAAACTAA
>NW_007828622.1:0-789 GCF_000696425.1 Galeopterus variegatus
TAATTCTCTTGGGGTGAGGAGCTGTTCTCGGCATCCTGAGAGGAAGGTAGAATATATAGCTATTAAGAGCATAAGCATGGACTTTGGATTCTGAAGAACCTGGATTCAGCTCAGCATTTGTGTAATGTTGGGAATCTTACTTAGCCTTAATACAGCCTCAGTTTCTTCATCTATAAAATGGGAATATTTCACTGGGCTTTGTAAGGATTAGATAAGATAATGTATACAAAGTGCTTACCAAATGCCTGACACATGTTAAATGCTCAGTAAGCAGTGACAGTGGTTTCTAACATTGTTGCTGTTGCTTATAGTTAGTACATAAATCTTATGAAGACACTACCGGACACTTGCAAGCACTTGCAGGTTTGTACCGTTGAGTAATCTAGTGAGGCCAAAGCTAGCCTTCGGGTTTGGTTCTGCATTTGTTCCACAACAGTGGTCCTCAGAGCATGGGTCCTCAGACCAGCAGCTCCAGCAACACCCACACACGTACTGGGCATGCAAATTCTTGGGCCCTACCTTGAAATTACTGAATCAGAAACTCTGGGGGTAGGGACCAATAATCAGTTTTTAACAAGCTTTCCATGTGATTTGATTGCACACTAAAGTTTGAGAACCACTGCTCCACACGCAGATAATAAGATTAAAAAGAAAAGGCAAAGAACGGAACATAAAGGGATTATGAGAACTAAAAACTTTAGCCGAGAAAAATTGCTTCTGTTTCATGACAAGCACAAAGAGAGAAGGCATTCCTCATAACCGCTATTGTCTCAATGCTAAAAATGCAGT
>NW_007828623.1:0-789 GCF_000696425.1 Galeopterus variegatus
CCTGCTGCATGTGAGGAACAGGGAACCCACTGTGTGTTAGGCCCTGGGCTTGGTGTCAGGGGATAAAATTGATGGCAAATGGCTGTATCTGGAAAGACTCAGTGGTCTCCAGATCAGTCCTCCATGACTCAGCCGAGTCACTAGCATCTGAGCCCTCCCCTGATCCACACTTAGAGGATCGTGTTTCCTTTATACCCAGACCTCTTTTCTAGGAGACACAGGAAAATCCAGAGAAGTTTCCAGAAGCAATGCCTTGAGGTCGGAACCTGTTCCTGGGCCTCACTGTCCACAGCCTGCAGGACAACAGCAGGGACTGGGTGGTAGGTGCCATGTTCTCTCTGTGCACATAACAATGCAGCTAGCAGGACAGAGAATGTGGGTGAAGGGCCTCTGCCAGCCCTACCCCTGCCAGGCTGCACATGAGCTCTCTGGGCTTAAATTTACTTGTCATAAAATACCTGGTTTGAAAGAGGTGGTTTCCACATTCCCTCCCTCTCTAAAGCCCATACTTGCCCCTTTATCCATGCCTCCTCATGGTATCCTCCTGGGCTACCGACCCCAGAGATCCATCCCAGGAACAGTCCAAGGGACCCATGCTGCTCTGGTCTCCCAGGCTGGGCCAGCAGGAGAGGACTTTGGAGGACTTAAAAAATTCACCATGTGACCATGAGTTTCCCCTGTACAAACTGGCCACAAGTAGGGCACAGTGATTAAATTTCATGAGCTGAGTTGCCTTGAAGTCATGTGCATGGCTTTTAAATCCCAAGTAGTTCATGATTTTTTTTTTTT
>NW_007828624.1:0-789 GCF_000696425.1 Galeopterus variegatus
AAGTAATGGTGTTTCTAGCAGAGGCAATAGGAAGTGCAAAGGCCCTGAGGCAAAAAAAAAAGACTTCTTATATTTGAAAAACAAAAGAAGTATAGCTGGAGCACAGTGGGAAAGGAGGAGAGAGAAGGAAATGTATCAGGAAAGGTACATAGAGGTTGGGTCCTTCAGGAACTTAAAGACTGTGGTAAGGAATTTAGATTTATTGTAGGTGAAATAAAAAGATACAGTAACAACAACAGCAAAAAACTACACCACAATTTAATAGTGTTTTGGGGGAGAGTGGGGGGCCAGGCAGTACACAGGGGAGATAGTACTAATTGCTTCCTAGGGCCAAAATTTACAGCAGAGACATAGGATTCTCTACCTGTAGTATGAGAAAGGATATTTTAAAGATAAAAAGGTTAACTAACTATACTCAAGATTGAAAGAAAAATAGGCATGTTATGGCTGTGCGAAAAAACTCTAAGAGCATGCAAAAAGGTGGCATGTGACTGCATGAGAAAGACTTGCATCTCTAACTTTTCTGGGGAGCAAAGAAGTTCACCGAGAAGTCATGGCAGGTGACCCAGACATGGGCACTGGAACTGGGTGAGTCTCCACTGTAGGCAGTACCCATAAAGGAAATTCTGCTGTGAACATGGGATTGAAAGCAGCCCAACCGAAAAAGTGCAGAGCGTCAGTGCAACCCTTGAAAAAAATGCATTTTGATGTATGGTCAGGTGTGGGTGACTAGTTGCAAAGTAATTTCTCAAGCCCCATGAAAGATGTAATAAGCTTTATCTGACTTTT
>NW_007828625.1:0-789 GCF_000696425.1 Galeopterus variegatus
TTTAAAATGGGAGGCAGTTATCTGGAAGAGCAAGGACGGAACTAGTTACCTAGAGAAGGAGACTGTGAGAGCTGACAAACCCAGTTAGGGGACGCGGGAGCCCCTGAACTCGAGGCTCGCCGCCTCCGGACACGGCTCTTACCTCCTCTGCGCCACTGCTCCTTTCTGGATTGGACTAGAACATCTCCTAGAAGTCTTCCACTTCAGCAGAAGCAGGGCAAAAAGGGTTTTTGCATGAGAATTGGGTGGGAGTGGCTAAGACATCCGAAATTTCAGGAAGGAGGAATATCATCTCATGGTGATGCAGAAGTAACTGACTGCAGGGTCTCAACCACTGCTTTCCCTGCAGTTGTTCCTTCAGTCTGGGCCTGCTATAGACCTTTGGTTCCTGCCTTAGGCAACGTGGAACTGTGGTAGAGAGAGAAGAGGGTGAGAACGAAGCCAGGAAAAGCAGAGATCGTGGGCCTTGCTGATTTCCTAGTGCCCTTAGTAAACAAGTGTGTGGGCCTGGAGACGGCTTCCTGCCTGGGCACCGGCTGTGGGAGGACAGAGCCCCAGAGGGGAGGAGGGACTAATTGGAGACGGCAGTTGATGCAGATGGCCTGCAGGCCTGAGCTGAAATGCAAGGGAGGGAAATGTTGCAAAGGCAGCGGGAAGAGAAAGAAGACAAATAGAGTGAACATTTGTTGATTACTTACTGGGTTTTTAAGCTTCATACCAGGCACCAGAAAAATGTTAAGTCCCTTAATCATTACAACTCAACGAGGAAAGAATTTTAATGCCCATGCC
>NW_007828626.1:0-789 GCF_000696425.1 Galeopterus variegatus
CACTGGCTGAGCGCGGTGCGGGCGCAACACCGAGGGTTGCAATCCCATTGCCGGTCCCCGGGACGGGCGCGACACCGAGGGTTCTGATCTCGTTACTGGTCAGTAAAAAAGACAAAAAGGAAAAAAAAAAAAAAGAAAAGAAAAGATAACTTCTAGGAACTAGCCTTTCTGTGAAACAGTCTTCAAAGACAATTTTAGAAGATAGGACTATATAAAAGAAGAATCCCCCAAACACTGATTGTGTATAAGTGATGTATATTTCTTGTAAAATTTTCTGGTGCATTAACTTTATTCTTTACTATTACTCTGAGTGTGCTGAACTCCTAAGTGGTAGTGCTATAAATCTTCAATAGCAAGGAATATCAGTCAATAAATACTTAACAACGGTATAAATTATGTATGATAGAATAAGTGAGTATTGCAAGAAAGCACATAGACTAATGGGCCTGCTTACAGAATGCCATAAAACTAAATATTCTGAATCTTCACAAGTAGGACCAAGTTACCTGAGAGAAATAATCCCTACAAAATCATCACCTTGCATTTTGGGAATGGTTTTTAAAAAGCCAATGGGCAATAAGTATGAAAATCTTTTGGTAAATATAATCAAAATATTCTTGATTATATAATCTATAATATACTCAATCAGAATTTGGTTTATAAAATGTAAAGCAATTGCATAAATTGAAGGAGTCTCAAAGAAAGTTTATATCTTATTCACTATTTGAAATGTCTTTATTGACATTCAATATTGAGATCATACTGTATGTAGTTTACTCATGAGTCATT
>NW_007828627.1:0-789 GCF_000696425.1 Galeopterus variegatus
CCTGCTTTTGGAAACTGGCAAGATTGAATGGAAGCCTGCAAACCTGGGTGGCCTCACCTGGAAGACATTGTCATAGAATAGAGTGATGAATTAGATTAATTATTTATGATTGACTGAGACTCTAGTAATGTGCCATTATCTTTTGAGTTGTGTATTCTTTTGCTGTAAGGGATCCGTGTTTGAAAACCAGGGAGTGGCCTGTGATATTATGATGTCTATATTTTAGTTTTTATCTATGGTTCCTGGCTTGTTCTAACTTTCTCCTGCCTTTCTGTCTTGGAGCTGGCCATAAAGAAATTCTCTGATCTTGTCTGATTGTAAGCTATAAGATTCCCATTTCAGAAGGGGTCCTGCCCTATGCCCAGGAGGAAGGAACGCTGCACAGAGAGGCCAAGAAGAATCTGAACAGACAGGTCTTGCTGGGTTTCTCCACCCAGTCTGTTAGTGGTAGATCAGACCCTTTTTGTCCAATCATATTTCTACATGGTTTTCCATGCTTCAATCATGTCTACTTAATGCAGCTCCCATAGAAACCCAAGAGCATAGGGCTTGGGGAGCTTCTGGATAGCTGAACACGTGGAGGTTCCTGGAGGGTAGCGCACCTGGGGAAGGCCTGGAAATTCCATGTCCTTTCCCCCATAACACCACCCTGTGTACCTCATCATCTGTATTCTTTGTAATATCCTTTGTAATAAATGGGTAAAAATTAAAAAAAAAATAACAGCTATCACTCACCAAGTGCTTGCTGAGTGCCAGGCACAATCCCTGCCTGGAATTTAATCTTCTTAA
>NW_007828628.1:0-789 GCF_000696425.1 Galeopterus variegatus
TTTCTAATCTGGGAGTGAATGCTGACTTCAGAATCTACAATTGTGTCTGACTCAGAGTAGGAAATTAGAAAAACTTGGAGAAATGATGACTGCAGAGATTTCCAAGCTCACCTTGGCTTCTCAATCCCATAGAAGATTAGATGGTAGGAGTAGAGTGAGTCCCGAAGACTGAGTGATTTCAGGCTGTGTAATATCATGGCACAGGCTTTGCAGAAACACAATTGATGGTTTGCAAAATAGAGTAGACTGCCAAATGTCTGAAAGATGACAGATCGCAGCCTGTCCAGTTGTGACCCTGAGACCATGACAAAGCCAGAGCTGCCACCTGGCCCCATTGTTTACTCTTTGATTTACATGTAGCAGGCTTCAGCTCATCTCACTGGCAATAAAGTCGTGATAATGTCCCTGACCTCACCCGCACCCCTGAGAAGCCCCATTCCCCCCAGAACATTAGTCACACACCAGGAAGAAAATTAGTGCTCCGAAGCAGGAATTTACCAAACGTGTTACCTGGGAAGTGAAAGAGTTAATGCCGTTTTCCAACCTGCCTAATATACTCCAAGAGAGTATTATGTCTTCTGAGAAAATCAGTATCCATGAGTGCCCGGGGAGAAAGAATGGGGAGCAAAACTAGAGAAAGTACATAGATGATGCCCACCCCTTTCCAAAGTATCACATTAAAATACATTTACATATAACTCTCTTCTTTAGCCTACAAGTGCTTTGACATTCCAACAGTCTTTCAAAATAGATCCATTTTGGGTTTTTTTTTTTTTTTTTTTTTTTTTT
>NW_007828629.1:0-789 GCF_000696425.1 Galeopterus variegatus
GATGATCTTGAATAAGCTGTGTTCCTGATCACCTGATAAACTGTGTGAACAACAGAGTTTAAACAGTAGCTACTGGGGCCAGTCATCAATAGTTGAGCTTGGATTGAAATTGGAGGGGAATGGGCTGAGGGGATGAGTTAACATGACATGCCCCTGCGTCCCCATGAGCACAGTAGCAGTGGAATGAAAGGCATATGGGGTCAGACTCCTCAGCTCACTGCTTCACTTAGAGATGACCAGACCCTAGCTTTCTTTTTAGAGGCACTGGACGCGGGCACAGAAAGCATGCACAGACAATTCTCCCACATGCATATGTCTGGAGAGCAATGCGGCAGGGAAGACAGAGAGACCTACAAAAGCAGAATAAGCAGCGGAGGAGGAGGATGCTTGAGCTGTTGCACGAAACGATAGATGTGCCTAATCCACAGGATATTCCTGTTTGATCACCTCAGATCTAATTTCTTTTCTTATGGGATATGATTTTAAGTCGTTCAGGTACCTGAACATGATAAATAAATTCTAACTAATGTTCCCTTTCAGATTAATTACTCTGAATGAATTGCATATTTTATAGAGTAAACAAATCTAATGATTGGTAAAATTATTCCAGCCTGCTGTGTGTTTTCAGTGTTTCTCCTTGAAACTGCCACCAGTTTATTTTATTCATTTGTGCCAGCAAATATTTTCCCTCCCAATAATAAAGTTATCAATGCATGAGTCCGGGCTGAGTGGAGCTAATTCACAGGTCACATATGAGCATGGTGGAAAGGTGATGATGACTCTCCAGGC
>NW_007828630.1:0-789 GCF_000696425.1 Galeopterus variegatus
GAAAGGAAACTGACATAAGCTATGAAAAATGTGCTCTTGAAAAATGATTAAGGCCTCTGGGTACGTCTGTTTGATTCCGAGGAACTTCTCCTGATGTTCTCATAGACTGAACCCACCAGACGCCACCCGAGTGCACAAACACTTACCTGGTTCCTTCTGCCAATCCGATTTGGTCCTGGAGGCTTCGCAGGGGACTTGACACTCTGGGGGCTCCGGCCATTCTCGGTGACCTTCCCTACATTCATGACCGCTGACATCATGGTGTTGATGGAAGACAGGTCTGAACCTTCCAAGCCAACAGGTGAACTTGACGTCATTGGGACAGGGGTTTAAGCTTCTAAGAAGCCTCTGCCACAGAACTGAAAACCGGAAATTGCTAGTGTGATCACGAGGAAGCTGAGGCTTCTGTTATAGACAGGTGGTGCTGGCCATGGCTACTATAACAAGTTGGGTCAAAACTGTCCAACACCCTCTTCCTTCAGCTGAAGCCCACTCATGCCCAGAACGATTTACACTTTTACCTAAATGAAGTCTTGGCCTACCAAAGACTAACCGATGACCTTGCTTCCTTTCTGAGTGTATGTCACCGACAGGACTCAAAGTCATGTAAGGCAGGTGTCTTTGCCTTTCCTCATCTTTGCTAGGAGAGATGAGAAAGGCCACAGCAACAATTAGGAAACCCAGGGAGCTGCCATGTGTCCCAAGAACCTACACTCATTTTTTTTTCCCCCTTTTTGTCTTTTTTACTGACCAGCAACGGGATCGCAACCCTTGGTGTTGCGCCCGCAC
>NW_007828632.1:0-789 GCF_000696425.1 Galeopterus variegatus
TCAAAATTGGAGGTTTATTACAGATAAAAGCTAGACTGGAGTTCATGGCTTAAGTGTGAGGGCAAGTGGACTTGCTAGCACTCTCCCCACACACATTCAGCCCAGACCTTGGAACACTGCCTCACCATAAGAAGAAGTGAAGATACACAGAGAAAACACATGTAGGCAGGATTCTTCTGTACACTGTATGGAGGGTAGGAAAAGGAAAACAATGTAGTAAGATCTAACACATATAGTGCTAATTATTCTTTAAAAACCCTAAGTACATCTATATCTATGCATAAACATACACACATATATACACATATATTTGAAGTCTCCATAATAACCTATGAGGTAGGTACGTTATTATTTCCATTTTACAGCTGAGGAAAAAGAGGCAAGGAGACATTAAATAAGTTTCCCAAGGGGTTTTCAGCTAGTGGATAGTTGAACCAAGATACAAACTCAGTCTGGTTACCCCTTCAGCATTTCTTAAACATTATGCTACAGGAAAGATAATACCCCTATATTAAAAGTCAATAGATTATTGTATCTAATCAAGAAATGTTCCAGGAATTTGAGTTTTCCTTGTTTTCCAGTTCATAGCAATAAGGTAGGAAAGTTGCATGAAATTTAGCATATATGCACTACCATGAAAGACAATATGCATTTCACACATATTTTCACTTTTTTTTTGTTTCTTAGAAACCTAAAAATTAGAGAAGTAATTTATTTAAATTTAGACATACTTGCTTTCAATTAAATTCTGAATGCATTCATATTTTCCAGGCAGCCCTAATACCATAA
>NW_007828633.1:0-789 GCF_000696425.1 Galeopterus variegatus
TCCTGGCGTTGAGCCCAGTGGAGGAAGTGATGCTGAGCGCTGATTGGTCAGAACAGCTCCCGTGCCCACCCCAGAGCCAGGAGCTGGGCAGCCCCTGATGCACGGGGACTAAGGGAGCAGGTGCTGGGCCGGCCGCAGGTGGAAGCGTGCACCAGTGCTGTCCTGCTCATGCTCCTGGGAGCCGTGATAGTCTATGATTTCCCCTTTGTGTGTGTGCTCACTGCCCATGTCCCCACTGGAACATAGCACCATAGGAGGGGGGTCTTCTTTTTCTTTTTGAAAGCTAGAATACAGCTTTCCTCAGTAAATGCTTGTTGAATGAATGAATGATCGAAGAGACAGAGGGGCAGGACTAGGGTTCACACCTGAGTTCTTCACCCCAACTATGTTCCTCTCTCCACCAAGCTCACCTCTCCGTCACTAAATGTACCAAGACGAATCCTCCCTCTCAGCTTGCAGGCTCCTGAAATGTGCCTCGGCGGCCTTAGTGACCACCCAGGCTTGCTACTGCCAGCCAGCGTTCTCCAAGCCCCTGTGCACTGCGAGCCGGTTCTCTCTCCCTTGCCTCGTAGAGCAGCGCTGAACCCAGAACCGCCAGTCCACATCTGAGCGAGTCAGCGAATGCATCCAGCTCAGGGGCCCTCAGTCTAGTGGTTTTCTGCAGCAGCACTGTAGAGCTCCCAAGTCCATTCCTCAGGTACCCGTTTTACCACTGGCAAGATACTGATATTGATTTACCTGTCTCATAAGGCTGTTTGAATATTCATTAGGTTTTCCTCTGCATCATGA
>NW_007828634.1:0-789 GCF_000696425.1 Galeopterus variegatus
TCTATAAACCACTTACGTAGCTTTGGTAAAACTAGTCAAAAATTTTCATGTGGGGTCTGAGAATAAAGAAAGGCTTTTATATAGTCCACATTTAGATAAATAACTTGTGAAACACTATGAGCTTATAACAAGAATAGATGCAATTTTCTTTTATCATATTTATTGAAAAAATATGATCTTAAAATACCTACTGCTAAATAAATGAAAATAAGTAATATCATTTGAATAATTGCTTTTAGAATACTCTTTGATATGTAATTAGAACAAAATAAAAATCATTTTAAATAAGGAGATTTTTTTTGGTTTTCTAACACATGATTTTGTCATAGGTAGTATTTTTGGGAGTAAATAAAGATATCCATTAAAGACTTTATTCACATATTGAATTTTATAAAACAACATTTAGATATTTACTTGTGTCTAGACGCATTTTGGTACTGTATTTCTTTGAATGATTGGAAACATTTATGAGCTGCAAACATGGATATTTTCTCTATACTTTAAGGTACTGAGATAGTACTTCATCAGTAAGATTAAAAGTGGAGAAAAAGAAAATTTTCTCCCAAAACGGATAATTACTCACTGATTGGTTATAATTCACAATGCTTCAAGTGGCAATTCTTAGTAGACGATTGATACAATATTACCATAGCAAAATAAATCTATAATATGCAATGTGAAGGATTTGTTTCTATAACATAGAAAGTTGTTTCTAGCAGAATAAAAATGTAAATAATTATATTGAAGGACTGAATTCACATTTCCTTTATATTCTCATCCTTGTTATCT
>NW_007828635.1:0-789 GCF_000696425.1 Galeopterus variegatus
GTTTCAGTGATGGGACACAATAATCAACTACATTGTATATTGACAAAATAAAAATAATAAAGAAAAAAAAATAATATATGAAACAAATAGGTAACAAAAATAAAATTCATTGCAAACTAACTAGATGCCAAAAAGCATGTGATAGAAAACAATATTCACTCTTGATAAAATCTCTTAGTAATCTAGACCTAGGAGGATAAATCATTAAGATGATAGAGATTATTTCTCTCAAACTATTGGTTAACAATTCCAAATGGTGAGATGCTGGAGATATTTTCCTAAGTCATTACAAAGTGCATTATTATTTAACATTTTCCTCTGATTGATCCACCAATATAATAGAAAGATAAAAATAAATACCATTGCATGTACTACCATATTTCAAGTTCAATCATGCTTTAACAGTTGCTGTTATTTTTTTTCTTCTAAGATGCTGACATTTTGTCATGTGATGGTCATGGTACATATGTGAGAAGGTTTAATGTTACATGTAATATCACTAATGTAAATTGTATTCTTGGAAAAGAGTTAAGGAAAAGGTACAATGCTCATGATGTAATATTATACAAAAATGAAGTTTTCTAATAATACACATGATTGCAATTTTGTATATATGTGCCTGAAGAGGCTACACCAAAATATTAACTGTGGTTTTCTCTGGAATATAGGACTTAAGGCAGTAATAATTTGATCTTCTCCATACTTTCCAAATAATTTTTAATTAACCGATATTTTATTATTATTAACATCAGAAAAAATATTTTCAAAATGATCTTTGAAGGTAATAGT
>NW_007828636.1:0-789 GCF_000696425.1 Galeopterus variegatus
AGGATGAGCCCTTTAATCTATACTCAAAGAAATTAAGAAATGACAAATGTTATTAAAAAAACTCTGGAGAAGAAAAGTTGTATAAAATAGTAAATAAATGTGTCACTCACGATGAAGTCTTTTGACATTAGGATCAATGTCCTTGGGACCTAGAAGTCTTCTTAAACCTAATGCCTATTTCCATGTCTTTAAAGCATTTATGATAATTATAAGTAAAGTCTAAGAATTCATGCTTTGGACTAGTTGGACCCTTTAGAGTGCAGATTAAAATTCAAAAGCCAGACTTCAGGGTGGGATATAGTGGCAGGAGACCAGCACTCCCACACTGAAAAGCTAGAAAACACATAGAGAAGTTATCTCTTAAATGTATTGGAGAGCTATGAAGAAAATGAGAAGTAGAAGAAATAGGGCTGAAGACAGGGCGTAAACTCACAGATGACCTGAGCTGCAGCAACCACATTTACCATGAGAATTTATCATTTCTGAGTACAGGTATGCAGCTAAGGGTCCAAGCTTTACACACTGTAGACCCAGGGCTAGGTCTCACAGACCTCTAGAATGCATTGTCCAGACTGGTACACAAACCCTTCATGTGCAGGTCTACGAGCTAGGTAGTAGGAAAAGGTCCTTGGAGCCATGCGTGAAGAAATAATAGGCTTTATTCAGAGCTAGGAAAGTTGACCTAATACGGCTTCCCAGAGCATCCTCTAGAAGCTTCATGCATCTGTGCCGTTAGTCCTTTATACTCAAATCCATAATGCAAAAAAAAAAAAAAAAAAAAAAAAAAAC
>NW_007828637.1:0-789 GCF_000696425.1 Galeopterus variegatus
TTCTTTGTTGGGAGCCTTCTGATAACAGCTTCAAACTCCTTTATTGTTATTGGTCTGTTCAAATTTTCTTCGTGTTCATGATTCAGTTTTGGGAGCTTGTGTGTGTCCAGAAATTTATCCATTTCCTCCAGATTTTCAAATTTGTTGGTGTATAGTTGTTTATAGTAGTCTCGAATGATTCCTTGTATTTCAGATGAATCAGTTGTAATATCGCCTTTTTCATTTCTAATTTTTTTTTCTTTTTGTCTTTTTTCGTGACCGGCAACGGATTGCAACCCTCGGTGCTGCGCCTGCACCTCGCTCAGCCAGTGAGCAGCTGGTCTGTATGTGGGATCCGAACCCTCGGCGGGAGCGCCGCCGCGCTCTCAAGCGGCGCACTGTAGCAGTGCGCCACCGGGCCAGCCCTTTCATTTCTAATTATTGTTATTTGAATCTTCTCTCTTCTTTTTTTTTTTGTTAGCCATGCTAATGGTTTGTCAATTTTATTTATCTTTTCAAAAAAACAAACTTTGATTCATTGATCTTTTGTATTGTTGTTTGGCTTTCAATTTCGTTAAGTTCTGCTCTGATCTTAATGATTTCTTTCCGTCTGCTAACTTTAGGTTTGGATTGTTCTTGTTTTTCTAGATCTTTAAGGTGAAGTGTTAGATTGTTCACTTGCCATCTTTCTATTCTTCTTAGGTGAGCATTTAATGCATTAAATTTCCCCCTTACTACTGCTTTTGCAGTATCCCACAGGTTTTGGTATGATGTATCAATATTTTCATTAGTTTCAATAAATTTTTTGAT
>NW_007828638.1:0-789 GCF_000696425.1 Galeopterus variegatus
CTGTATGTGGGATCCGAACCCTTGGGCGGGAGCGCTGCCACGCTTCCCAAGCGGCGCACTAGCGCAGTGTGCCACCGGGCCGGCCCTATATTTTCTATTTCTTCATGAGTCAGTCTTGGTACATTATATGTTTCTTAGAATTTATCCATTTCTTCTGATATCCAGTTTGTTGACATACGATTGTTTATAGTAATTACTAATTCTTTTTATTTCTGTAAAATCAATAGCAATATCTCCACTTTCATTTCTGTTTTTAGTAATTTACATCTTCTCTTGTTTTTTTTCACCCATCTAGCTAAAAGTTTGTCAATTAAAACAATATGGGGGGGGAGAACCAACTTTTGATTTGTTGATATTTCTCTATCATTTTTTCTATTCTCTATTTTATTTATGTGTGTTCTAATTTTTATTATTTCTTTCCTTCCAATAGCTTTCTGTTTAGTTGTCCTTTTTCTAGTTCCTTTAGGTGTAGAATTAGGTTGTCACTTTGAGATCTTTTTTCTTTTTTAATGTAAGGTTTATAGCTATAAATTCTCCTTTTAACACTGCTCTTGCTGCATCCTGTAAGTTTTGGTATGTTGTTTTTCATTTTCATTTTCTTAAGATATTTTCTAATTTTTAAAAATGATTTTTTATTGGATCCTTTTCTCTACTATTGATTTTTTGTTTCATTGCATTGTGTTTAAAAAGATATTTTGTAGGGGCCGGCCCGGTGGCGCACTGTGCTGGTGCGCCGCTTGGGAAGCGCAGCGGCGCTCCCGCCGAGGGTTCGGATCCCACATGCAGACC
>NW_007828639.1:0-789 GCF_000696425.1 Galeopterus variegatus
TTTGGGGATTACATACAGGGAGGGCTTCATGGGCTTTTGACATATACAGTCAGAAAGGGCCCATGCTTAGAGGGCCTTGGCTCAATGATCTGCTGTCACCAACTTGAAATTTTTGAAAAAGGGACCCATATTTTCATTTTGCACTGGGTCCTGACAATTATGTAGCTGGTCCTTAACACATCATAACATCAATAAGATGCTGATAGTAACTGAAGCTACAGACATGAATGTATTCGTTCATTCTGCAAATATGTATGGAGCACTCAATATGTTCCAGGCATTGTTCTACACAGTGGTGATACAGCAGAGAACAAAAGAGACAAAAATAACTGCCCTCAAAGACCCTATATAATAGTAGATGGAGAAAACCAGCAAATGAAATAAATTAGTACAATACACTTATATAGTATGTGAGGTGGTGATAAGCCTCAGAAGATAAATAAATAAGCAAGGGGAATGTATTCGTCTATTAGGGCTGCCATACCAAAATGCCATACACCTAGTGACTTAATCAACAGAAATTTATTTTCTCACTGTTCTAGAGGCTGGAAGTCCAAGATCAAGGTGCCAGAAAATTCAGTTTCTGATGAGGCCTCTCTTCCTGACTTGCAGACAGCCGTCTTCTTGCTTTGTGCTCACGTGGCCTTTTCTCTGTGCACGTGGAGAGAGAGAGGGCACAAGTTCTCTGGTGCTTCTTCTTATAAGGACTCTAATCCTATTTTATCAGAGCTCCACCCTTATTACTTTATTTAACCTTAATTACCTCCTTAAAGCCCCTTTATCCAAATG
>NW_007828640.1:0-789 GCF_000696425.1 Galeopterus variegatus
ATATACATTTTTCAAATGGAAATAATGCCATGATAAGTATTCAAATATTAAAGGTATTTGCAAAGTGCTATGGTAGAAGAGATGAAGGAGCAACCCACCTTGCCTGGGTAAGGTAGATGGTAGAGGAGAAGAGAGTAACTATTGATAATGATGATGATGATGAAAGTAGCCCCTACCATTTTCATCATCTATGACGCCCAACCTCTTCAAATATACTCTCTATCACTCTCTCCTCTAGTCACTCCTGTCTAGTCTCACAGGACTATTTGTCATTTCTCAGACATCCCAGAATTTTCCTGACATAAGTCTTTGTAATGTTTTATGATAATTTTGATTAAGATATATTTATATGTATATATATAGGCATATGTGCATAAGTATTGCAATGTAAAATTTACTTTTTGTTGTGAATTTTTGTAAAAATAGTTTTGTAAAACTCTATTCTAGAGCAATGGATTTTTACCTTCAGTAGATCAGAGAATTCTTTGAAAAGCTGATGAAAAAATGCATACATGGTTGCATTCACAATATTTCACACAATTCGAAGAGTTCGCAAAACCACTGAAAGTCACTCAAGAACTCCCTAGGGATCTAGGGACCTCAGCTTCAGAACCGCCTCTAATAGGTACATCATGTGCTGATCATCAGGACATTGACATCACCTATTGACATACACAACCTGCCAAATGACAGAAAAGGGAGATTTCAGGTGCCGGCACCACTATGCCTGGGACTTTTGGCTTGTGGCATCTTTGGGAGGGAAAGAAAATCACAGGTGACTAAAAATGT
>NW_007828641.1:0-789 GCF_000696425.1 Galeopterus variegatus
TTTGTGAGGTGGTAAGAATTAGTTTCTTTTTCTTCTTTGCATTTTTGTTCTACCAATAGGTATGTTCTTTCTTGTGTAATCATGGTAGTGATTATTGTTTTTTTGGATTCCAGATGCAAGACTCCCTTGAGGATTTCTTGCAGGGCTGGTCATGTGGTGGTAAACTCCCACAGTTTTTGTTTATCTAGAAACAGGCCATTCTCCCAACTCATTCTATAAGGCCAGTATCACCCTGATAACAACACCAGACAAAGATACAACAAAAAGAGAAAACTACAGACCAATATCTCTGATGAACGGAGACACAAAAAATCTCAACAAAATATTAGCAATCAGATTACAGTAACACATCAAAAAAATTATACACCATGATCTAGTGGGATTCATACCAGGGATGCAAGGATGTTTCAACATACACAAATAAATAAATGTGATACATCACATCCACAAAATCAATGACAAAAACTGTATGATTATCTCAATAGATGCAGAGAAAGCATTCAACAACATTCAACATCCTCTTAGGATAAACATCCTCAGCACATTAGTTATAGAAGGAAAGTATCTCAACACAATAAAAGTCATATGTGAAAAATCCACTGCCAGTATAATCCTGAATGCCCACTCTCACCACTCCTATTTAACATAGTGTTGAAAGTACTAGCCAGAGCAATCAGGCAAGAGAAAGAGATAAAGGGCATCCAGATTGGAAAAGGCAAAGTCAAACTGTCCCTGTTCACAGATGACATGATCCTATATGTAGAAAAACCTAAAGAATCCACCCCAAAA
>NW_007828642.1:0-789 GCF_000696425.1 Galeopterus variegatus
TTGAACCTTGAGGACATTAAGCTCAGTGAAATAAGCCAGTCATAAAAAAGATAAGTACTGCATGATTCCCTTATATGAGGTACTTAAAGCAGTTGAAATTAGAGAGACAGAAAGTAGATTGGTAGTTTGCCCAGAGCTGGGGGAACAGGGGACTGAGAGTTATTGTTTAATGTGTATAGAGTTTCAGTTTTGCTAACTGAAAAGAGTTCTGAAGATGGATGATGGTGATAGTTGCACAACAATATGAATTGCTTAATACAACTGAACTGTATATTTAAAAATGGTTAAAATGGTAAATTTTAAGTTATGTGTATTTTACCACAATAAAAAATTGCAAAAAATGTTTTCTAAAAAAGATTAAAAAAGGGTTGTGTTTGATTTCCACAAACTTGTAAATTTTTCAGTTTTCCTTTTGTTATTGATTTCTAACTTTATTCCACTGTGGTCAGAGAAGATACTTAGTATGATATCTGTCTTTTAATTGAGACTTAATTGTGCTCTACCATATGGTCTATCCTGGAAAACATTCCATGCACACTTGAGAAGAATGCATATTCTGTTGTTGTTGGGTAGAATGTTTTCTATATTTCTGTTAGATCTACCCTCTGTCCCCAACAACTCACGTCCTTTGCGCACACAAAATACATTCATCTCTTCACCCAAGACCCACCAAATTTTATCCTTCTGTGACATCAGCTCAAAGTCTAGACTCTCTTCACCTAAATCAGCTCCAAGAATAGATAAGACTCCTTGAACATGGTTCATCAGTTACAGCTCCTTATTGTTGCA
>NW_007828643.1:0-789 GCF_000696425.1 Galeopterus variegatus
GGAGCTTCTAAAAAGTACTCTACTCTGGGACCTAACCCAGAGCAATAATATGAAAAGACTGGGGGTGAAGCCCAGGAATTTTTTTTATAAAGCTCCCCAGGTGATTGTAACAGGTAGCCAGATTTGAAAGACAACCAACTTGACAAATCCAGGTGGAGGACGGAAGAGAAAGGCAATCCAAGGTCCTTGAGAGTGTTTCCTTCACACAATGAGGACAGACAAAGGTGGGGGGCGGAAGAGGATGGGGGCTCTATAGACCCTGATTTGGGGGGAGCAGGAAAATTGAGGAGGAAAAGATAGGGAGAGGAAGTTGTGGTTAACCAGGGATGTTTTTGATTGTTATGGGACGGTTCCTTCCAAAAGTAACTGTGCAATAATAGAAACCCCTTGTCACTGTTTCTTGAAAGAATTATACACCTGTCCCCCAAATGATCACATCCCTGCAAAGACAGAATAATATGTCTATAAGCAAAAGCAGTTCATGGACAAAACATACATATTCTGTAGTGCAGGCAGAGCCTTTTATAAGGCTTCTCAAACCGGGGGGGTTGGGGGATAGCATGGTTTTGTTGGTTTGTTTTTTAAAATTTTCTACCGGTTGTGATCTGAACTTTTTGTAAATAATAGAATAAAAAATGAATGCTAGAAAATGAATTTAAAAACCTAAATGCAGGACCAGCCTGGTGGCGCACTCGGCAGAGTGCGGAGCTTGGGAGCGCGGCGGCGCTCCGCAGAGGGTTCGGATCCCATATAGAGACCGGTCCGCTCACTGGTTGAGCGCGGTGCGGG
>NW_007828644.1:0-789 GCF_000696425.1 Galeopterus variegatus
AATTTGTGCCTGGAGAAAAGAGGCCCAGGAGATACTGTTACAGTTTTATATACCCAAACTCTCTGTCAACTATACAAAGCTTTTATTTGCATTTTTAAAAATTTTTAAAGTTTACATTTCTAAAATATATAGTTTTTATTTTTCTAAAGTTTGTATTTGTATGATATCAATACCTACAACTTGTTTTCAGTATTGGTTGGGCATTTTAAAACTGGCATAGCAGACGATTCAAAACTTGATCTCAGCTTTTATGAAAACAATGCATCTGCTGAGTCAAGCAGATGCCAGGAAGAACCATACTGAGGATAAAGGAAGGACACTGTGAGAAGCGCAACTTTATAATAACTTGAGGCATCCCATCTAATGACATTATAATTTGGCTCTCACTTATCGAGTAATTCACCAGACAGCTTCAACTATCATTTGTCTAGCATCCATTAAGTATTGTCTTCCTTATAACAGTTAGCTTTGTGTGTTGGACAATGAATGCAGTGGGGGAAAACCATCTAAAGCATATGAGAAATAAACCTTAATGACAACAAACAATTTGTCAGACATTCTTTTCCTCCAGCTTTAACACTTGGGTGCCATATAGTGAATTAAATGATCTAACCCATTCATTCATCATCTGAACCACGGAACAAACTGTTAAAGTCAAGCTTCTCCAGAAGATTACCTGACAGGTGATATATGAAGCCATGGAGGGATTGTATGGTGAAGGAACATTAAAGATGACAAGTGATGTGTCAGCCATCTAGGCCAGTTACTTTCATTGTACAGCAGGAACAC
>NW_007828645.1:0-789 GCF_000696425.1 Galeopterus variegatus
GGGGCAGTAATGGAATGAGCAAGGGCACAGAAATAAACTAAAAAATAAGCCAACGTTTGTTGACATCCTGCTGTGTGATAGTCATTCTGCTCTATGCTTTACTTATGTTATCTCATTTTATCCTCACAAGTACACTCCAAGGTATTATTCACTTTACAAAGGAAGAAACAAGTGGAGAGAAGCTCCCTGCATTTGCCAAGATCACACAGTGCGTATGTGGCAGACTTAGGATACAAAATCTCCTCAAACCTCCAACCCTCTTTTTCTACCCCCACAGTTAGAAGCCGGCAGACAGAACATTCCTCATTTTACCACAGCCAAATCTCAGAGCTGTCTAAACCAGCATCTATCCCTTTTCTTTCCCTCCAGTTTGATGGAGGAAGTGTGCTTCTTGGTATCACGTGGATTCCGGATCCCATAACCTCTCTTGGACCTCGCTGTGTAGATTACCTTCTCTCCTGCATCTGCAACTGGGCCTTTCCCACCAACTCCTTCCCATCAGCATTCAACACTCCAGCTCTCCTACATAAGAAAAACCTTCTCCAGCTCCTACGTGCCTTTCTAGCTCTCATTCCATATCTCTACCTTCCTTCACACGGAAGCTGTTTGAAAGAGCTACGCTACAAGTGCAGCCACCTACTTCCTCACTTCCCACCCCTCCCACCCAGTCCAGTCTGCTTTCTGCCTCTACTTCCCAATTAAAGCTGCTTCTGCCAAGTCACAAATGACCTTCAGGCTTCCTGAGCCACCTAGCCATCTTGTGTGTGTGTGTGTTTGTGTGTGTGTGTG
>NW_007828646.1:0-789 GCF_000696425.1 Galeopterus variegatus
TTTTTACTTTGGCTTACACTTCTGTCTCCAGAAGCCAGACTCAAGTGAGAGAGTGGTGGACGCAGTGAGAAGAACCTCGACCCAAAAATCCATTGTGAGCAGCTGTGCCAACTAGTTTTCTGACTCTGCCCAGAGTTCTAGGATGAGTATGCCAAGACAGAGAGAATGAGGAACCTGGCCTGGGACATGGCTATTAGGGATGCAGAAGGCAAATTGTATCTTAGAGTCTAACCAAGTCACTTTTGAAAACTTGGTGCTTATATATAGGGATTTTCAATTTTTAGGACAGTTAGAATACACTGAATACATAATTTATTGCAGTAATTTATACAGCTATAAAGTACAGTAGTTTCTTTTTAGAACATTGCATTCCGAAGATTTCTCAAGATGATCATTATTGTCTGAGAGAATCCTGTGAGTCAATCAAACCTCTGTAGTCATTGCCCCGCAGAAGGTTCCTGGTGGAGAAGACGGCAGATCAGAACTGTTGTAATGGGGGCCCTGACTGCGGTCTTGGAATTGTGAATTCTACCCATTTACATTAATGTCTTTCTGTGGAACCACTGTAGTAATATGTGGTAACCAAATATTTAGTTTACTCCCTTTGAAAATATACTCAAGAGAGACAACCCAAAAGTCTCATCCAGTAATGGCAGCAGGTAGAGAATCTAGGATCCCAGGGAAGGGCACTCGTTGGTTCAAAGGGAACAATAAGCAGTCATTTCTATGTCAAGCCTGGATATGGCTCCTCTAGATCTGGAGATGTGAGCTAAAAAGGCTTGTCAACAA
>NW_007828647.1:0-789 GCF_000696425.1 Galeopterus variegatus
ATAAAAATGTATTGTATTCTTGAAAATTGCTAAAAGTGTAGATTTTAAGTGTTCTCACTATAAAAAAAAGTGAGGTAATCTATATGTTAATTAGTTAAATTTAGCCATTACACAATGTATACATATTTCAAAACATCATGCTGTACACAATAAATGTATGTAATTTTTATCAACTAGAAATAATTAATTTTTTTTTCCTTTTTGTCTTTTTTACTGACCGGTAACGGGATTGCAACCCTCGGTGTTGTGCCCGCACCACGCTCAGCCAGTGAGCGGGAACCGGTCTCCACATGGGATCCGAACCCTCGGAGGGAGCGCCGCTGCACTCCCAAGCGGCGCACTCTCCAGTGCGCCACTGGGCCGGCCTGAAATAATTAATTTTTAAAAAAATTTCTTGATGTGTCAGATTTAGGAAGAGAAAAAAGAGAAGTCAAGGATGACACTAAGATTTTTGGCCTTAGGACCTGAAAGAACGAGTTAACATCAGTAGAAACGAGAAAGACTATAGGAAGAACATATATATTCTCCACGATATTGCTTAAAATATTGTCTAGATCCCATTCTCTCTCTTCTTTCCTTTTGGATTCCAATGAAAGAATGTTAAACAGACTTTTTTTTTTTATCATTTATTCTCTCTTTTATACTTCTTATTTGGTCTCTCTGTGTTGCATTCTAAATAGTTTCTTCTACTCATTTTCTAATTTATTGTTTCTTCAGCTGTGTTTAATCTATCAAACCATTTTCTGAATTCCAACTATGCTTTTCAGTTCTACAATTTCTATTTGGTCT
>NW_007828648.1:0-789 GCF_000696425.1 Galeopterus variegatus
GAGGGAGGTGTCGGTGACGGGCCATAATAATCATATACAGTGTATATTGACAAAATAAAAAGAAAAATAAATAAATAAATAAATAAATAAAATTTGTAAGGAAAAAATAAAAATAAAAAAAAAATAAAATAAAATCTGCTTTACTTGTGTAAGACCTGAAGAAGAAAAATTACAATATTTATTGGGAGAATTTTAAAAGGACTAAAAGCAATGGAAAGATATAATGTGTTCATGAATTAGAAAATTCAAAGTTATAAAGGTATCATTTTCCTAAAATTTTTTTTAAAGATTAAATGCAAGCTGAATAAAAAAATCTGGTCTATCACTTACAAGGTGTGCAATCTTGAGTAGCTTACTTAATTTACCTTCCACTTAAATGTCCATCTTTTCCTGTAATGGCGATGATGATGATGTTACAACTAACATAGGTCAGTTATACATCCACTGAGTTATTTTATATAAAGCATATTTAAAGAAGTGCCTGATTTTGAAGTGCTGGTAGTTGTTACATCTCTGACACTAGTTAAAAATCCCACTTTTCCAAACAATACCATTAAAACGGGCACTCAAAATTTCGAAATCAGTTTTATATGAGAAAGGAACCCTATCTCCCGACTGTAAAGAAAAAAAAAGAGAGATTACCATTATTTAAATAAAAGTTTTGCGATCTTTCTAGAAGTTTATTAGTGTTATGAAGTATTTTTTTTCCTTTTTTAGAAGTATATTAGCTTGAATGTTACACAGAAAAAAATCAGGAACTAGATTGAATTGAAGTAGGTCTCTGCTATC
>NW_007828649.1:0-789 GCF_000696425.1 Galeopterus variegatus
GGATATAGTATTCTCTGGTAATTGTTTTTTTCAGCACTTTGAATATGTCATTCCATTTACTTTCTTCTGAGAAGTCATTTGTTAAGCTTTCCTGGTTCTCCTTTATAGGATGAATCATTTTCTCTCACTATTTTCAAAATTCTCTGTGTCTTTGGCTGCCAACAGTTTGACTATGATGTGTCTAGGTAAGAATTTCTTCATGTTTATTCAACTTGGGTTTGGGTGAATCTCTTAGATCCGCCTATCAATAATTTTTCTCAATTTCTAAAAGTTTACAGCCATTAATTCTTTAAGTATTTCCCTTTTTCTCTCTTTGACTCCTTCTGGGACTCCCACTTACTCTTTATTTGTGCACTTGATGATGCCCCAAAGATCTCCAATACTTTCTTGATTTTTCTGAAATATTTTTTTTTCTGTTCTGTACATTGAATAAATTCTATTAACCAATTTTCCAATTTTCTGATTTATTCTTCTGCCATCTCAATCTTTTGTTGAGTCTAACTAGTAAATTTTCATTTCAGTTACTGGAGTTTTATCTCCAGATTTCCAGATTTTTTATTTGGGTACTTTAAAAATAATTCTACTGCTTTTTGTTTTTAATTTTCTCAGTTTGTAAGACATTGTTTTTATGCTTTCCTTTAACCTCTTATGTATGGTCTCTTTTGTTTCTTTTAATGTATTTGTAATAAGGTTTTTATAATCTTTGTCTAGTAATGCCAACAGCTGAGCTCCCTCAGCAATAGTTCAGCAATAGTTTCTATCAACTGCTTTTTTCCTTCTCCAGTGACC
>NW_007828650.1:0-789 GCF_000696425.1 Galeopterus variegatus
ACAGAAGGTGAGGAGTTAGATTTCTCTCCACCCTTTGCCCTGCACGGACAAACTCCTTCTTCTCATGCTTTGTCCTCTCAACATAACTTTAGATCAGTGGTCAGTGTGTTTGTTGTTATAATCATGTGCACCTGATTCCAAGCTGAGCTATTTATAGACTATGGTTAGTCGAGCAATTTATAGACTATGGTTAGTTTTCCTCTATCTAATTATTAATTGCCTCTTTTTTCCTTAGTTTTATTATTACTAAAACAATCCAAAACTAATGACTAATTTTCTCAAGCTCCTCTCAGAATGTTAGGAATCGGCAGATGCTCATTTCTGCATGTGAAGATGTCTGTCCTGGAGCCTTCTGATGTACTCTCATCTGAGTGGCGCCCCAGCTATCGACGTGGGACTCGTCTCTCTTCTTTGCACATTCACTCTCCTGTTTGTGTCCTAAATGCCTTTCTTGTACCCTCACCCTTGATGGATAGCTTGGCTAGGTATCATACACCCTTTTTATGGAAGCTATTTGCTGCCGCCACCGCCAGGCCCAGAGCACGCTGAGCTTCGAATAACTCAGAGAGAGGCCAAGCGAAGTCGTGGCCTTCGTGTGGACACTGGAAATGCGCGAGTCAGCTGTGCCTCCTCAGCTGGAGCGGCAGATCGGTGTTTTCCACGGGCTGGGAGGATTTTGGCACTATGCTTACCTGAAAAATGACTCAAATCTTGAAAATATAGAGTAGTTTTTTGAAATCAGTAATAAAACCCAAGCCAATTAAAAGTGGGCAAAATGCTTCAATAGCC
>NW_007828651.1:0-789 GCF_000696425.1 Galeopterus variegatus
AAGAAATGCCTCATGCTTGAGGAAGTTCTGGGATATTAACCCCTTCCTGGGGCTTCTCACTGCTCATAAGAGATGGGCTTTGAGTAATCTTTGGCAGCTCTGTCACGTGGGAAAAGGGGTGACAAATCTGTGGGAGGCAAAGCAACACTTTTTCCTTAAAAGTTTGGTAAAATACACGTGGGAGGTGAAGCAACACTTTTTCCTTAAAAGTTTGGTAAAATACACCAGTGAAGCCATCTGAAAAAAGGAATTTATTTTGTGGCAAAGATTAAAACTTCAGATTTAATTTCTTTAATAAATATGGTGCTTTTCAGTTATATATTTCTTCCTGAGTAATCTTGGTAGTTTGTATCTTTTAAGGAATTTGAAATTCTTCTTGTTTCTTAAGGTGGAAGCTGATGTTATTGACTCAGGATCATTCTTCTTTTTTAATGTAGATGTTTGGAGCAAAAAGCAAATTAATGCTTTATTTGTGTGCCATATATTTTCACATGCTGGTTCATTTTCATTCAGTTAAAAAAAATTCTAATTTCACTTTTGATTTCCTTTATGACCCATGGGTTATGCAAAAGTGTGTAATTTAATTTCTAAATATTTTGAATTTGTTCAGATAACATTTTTAACTGATTTCTAATTTAATTTCATCATAGTCAGAGAACATTTTTTGTGTGTCTTTTGCCACTCTGTCTTGATTGAACAGAAATTCAATCTCATATATATATATTTTTTTCTCCTTTTTTTTTTTTTTGTCTTTTTTCGTGTCCGGCAACGGATCGCAACCCTCAGTGT
>NW_007828652.1:0-789 GCF_000696425.1 Galeopterus variegatus
CCTTTGTGTTAGGATACTTTATAATATAACTTTGTAGGCAGGATTTTTTAACTGATTTTTATAAAATGTCATTAATATGGAAAGCCCCATTTTGATTTTAGACAAAGAATAGTCTATCCTTTTATTTCTAAGGATTACTTAGTCCCAGACCATTAGTTCAAATTCTGGCCTAGCCAATCAAAATTCTTTTTTATTTTTTTTTCTTTTTGTCTTTTTTTTCGTGACCGGTAATGGGATCGCAGCCCTCGGTGCCGCGCCCACACCGCGCTCAACCAGTGAGCAGACCCGTCTCTATATGGGATCCAAACCCTCGGCGGGAGGGCCACCGCGCTCCCAAGTGCCGCACTCTACCGAGTGCGCCACCGGGCCGGCCCAATCAAAATTCTTAATAGATCCTTTTATCTTTGATGCATGCCGAATAAACAGATCTGCAGGAAAGAGTACCATCTTGATGCCACCTGCCATTTCCACCTCCATCCCCAGGAAAGCAAGGACTATCACCAAATCTAGTAGATTAAATTAGTAATCTCAAGACTCCTTTTTTTTGTCTTCAATACACTAAAGGCAATGTTTGCCCTTCAATAACTGCTCCTGCAATGAATATGGTATTGAATATGTCATTTAGGAGAACTATGAACCAGAAAGTCTTACCCAGAAATAATTATGACCAAATACACACACATACACACACATACTACTGAAAGGCTAAAGTTAAACCCAGACACCCGCTCAAAAGATTATGCCCATTAAGAACAATAGTTTCAGCCAAGATCTTTAAAATCTAACAAA
>NW_007828653.1:0-789 GCF_000696425.1 Galeopterus variegatus
ATATGTCATTAAGTAGAATGCTGTTTAATTTCCATGTATTTGTATAGTTTCCAGAGTTTCAATTGTTATTGATTTCTAATTTTCATCCATTGTGATTTGAAAAAATACATGGAATAATTTCAATTTTTTTGAATTTGTTGAGTCTTGCTTTGTGATCTAACAAGTGATTTATCCTGGAGAATGTTCCATGTGCTGATGAGAAGAATGAATATTCTGAGGTTGTTGGATGGAATGTTCTGTAGATATCTGCCAAGTACAAATGGTCTAAAGTGCTGTTTAGATCTTGTGTTTCTCTGCTGATTCTTTTCCTAGATGATCTGTCTAATATTGAGAGTGGGCTGTTCAGGTCCCTTGCTATTATGGTATTAATGTATGTATAATTCTTTAAGTCTAATAGTGTTTGCTTTATAAAACGGGTTGCTCCAACATTGGGTGCATATGTATTTATGACTCTTATGCATTCTTGATGGATAAATCCTTTTATCATTATATATTGGCCTTCTTTATCTCTTTTTATAGTTTTTTTGTTTAAGGCCTATTTTATCCGATATAAGAATAGCTACTGCAACTAATTTTTCATTTCTAATTGCATGGTAAATCTTTTTCCATCCTTCACTTGACCTATGTGTGTCTTTACAGGTGAGGTGAGTCTCCTGAAGGCAAGTATAGTTGGGTCCACCTTTCTAATCCAGCCAGTCAGTCTGTGTCTTTTGATTGGGGAATTTAAACCTTTTACACTAAGAGTTGTTACTGAAAGGTGTTGATTTACTCTAACATTTTATTGATTTT
>NW_007828654.1:0-789 GCF_000696425.1 Galeopterus variegatus
GAAGGAAGGAAGGAAGGAAGGAAGGAAGGAAGGAAGGAAAGAAGGAAGGAAGGAAGGAAATTGTAAAAATGAAAATAAAGGAGAACAAGATGCATAAAATTCATCCTTTCTATCCCAAAGTAGGGAGGTCAGGTGTTGAACAGGGGCCTGGATTCTGCTGTGAGGTGAACTATGACAGGAAGATAAGTAAAGACTGAAACCATCCAGCTGCCTCCCAATGCACACACAAAGGGGCTGAAAACAAAACTGCAACACAGTTCTTTCAGGATTCTTTCTGTACTTCTAGGTCCCTCTTCCTGGTCATCAAGCTGCCAATCAAGTTCATCTCCAGCCATTCAAGTTCATCACTCCAACCAGATGTACCCTCCCTTTGAATATTCCTACTCCCTCCAGGTAACCAAAATCCTCTCAAACTATCAATCCTTGAGTGCTGTGTATTTCTCTTAAGTGTGGATTTAATGAATCGATCAAAGTGATCATCCAAAGCACAATGGAGAGCATTGATGATTTAAAAGAGAAGCTTTTGCAATGCTCTGGAGTAAGCTAAGTCTTAACTGCTCCTAGTTTGCTCTAGGTTCCACCTTCCTCTGCTCTAGTTCATGCCTCCTCCATCCCCACAAGTCTAGTTTAGAGTTGTGGTCCTCAACCAGGGGCCATTTTACCCCCAGGGACAATGTCTGCAGACATTTTTGATTGTCACAACTGGTGTGGGGAAGATGGGTGGCATCTAGTGGGTAGAAGCCAGGGTTGCTGCTGAACATCCTAAAATGCACAGGACAGCCCCCACAA
>NW_007828655.1:0-789 GCF_000696425.1 Galeopterus variegatus
TTTTTTTTTTTTTTTTTTTTGGTGGCTGGCCAGTAAGGGGATCTGAACCCTTGATCTTGATGTTATAACACCGCACTCTAACCAACTAAGCTAACGGGCCAGCCCCCAAATTTAACATTTTAACCATTTTTAAGTGTACAGTTCAGTGATTAAGTATACTCACATTGCTGTGTAGCCATCACCATCATCATCTCCATAACTTCTTCATGTTCCCAAACTGAAACTCTATCCATCAGATAAAAGCTCCCCTTCTCTCCTTCCCTACCCTTTGGCAACCACCATTCTACTTTCTGTCCCTGTGAATATGACTACTCCAGGTAGCTCATATAAGTGGATCATACAATATCTGTCTATTTCTGTCTGGCTTATTTCACTTAGCTTAATGTCCTCGAGATTCATCTACGTTGTAGCATTTGTCAGAATTTCCTTCCTTTTTAAGGCTGAGTTATACACATACACACACACATATACACATATATGCATACACACACACATATTTTGTGTATCCATTCATCTGTTGATGAATACTTGGGTTGCTTCCAATTTTTGTTATTGTATGTAGTGCTGCTATGAATATGGATGTACAAATATCTGTTCAAGTTCCTACTTTCAATTCTTTTGAGTACATAACCCAAAAGTGGAATTGCTGAATCATATGGTAATTCTATTTTTAATTTTTTGAGGAACCACCATACCATTTTCCACAACAGCTGTACCATTTTCCATTCCCACCAGCATGTACAAGGGTTACAATGTCTCCACATCCTTACCAACACTTGCTGTTTTCGG
>NW_007828656.1:0-789 GCF_000696425.1 Galeopterus variegatus
TCTTCTAGCCCCACCTTGCCACTATCTTGTTCCCTGCCGACTCCCATTTCACCTGCCCTGGTGCCTTCCTTAAGCCCCCCTGTAACTCGTTCCCAAGGACTCCTCCCCTCCTCCACCATGGCTCCTCTCCGTGAGGTGGCTGGAGCTGAGGGGGTTGTTAGGGTACACGTTCCCTTTTCATTAGCCGATCTTGCCCAGCTGGAAAAGAGATTAGGGTCCTTCACCACCGACCCCTCTACTTACATGAAAAAATTCCAATGGGTCCTTCAGACATACAGTCTCACACATCATGACATACTTTTTGGCTCAATCCTACCCCGACATCAAGGCTAAGCTAAAAAAACTGGAACAGGGCCCTGTTACTCCCCAGACTGAAATTTTATCAGTGGCCTTCAAGGTCTTTAATAATAGGGAGGAGGAACGAACACAAACAAACAAAAGGCTGATCTGGCCAACCTCCAAATGCTGGCCAAAGTAATTACTCAGCCTTCTAAGTGCCCTTCCGGGCCCTCCACTTCCAAAACTCCCCCCGGCGCTTGCTTCAAGTGTGACAAAGAAGGTCACTGGTCAAAGAACTGCCCATCACCCAGAAAGCCCACCAAGCCGTGTCCCACGAAATGGGACATTGCGGCTCAGACTGTTCACTCACCCAAAGGGGAGACTGGCGTAACGGGCCTCAGCCATCCCGGACACCTCAAACACCTCTGGTGGGACTGGCTGAAGAGGATGAAGACTGACGGGGCCCTGGGTCCTTCCCGACCATGACCATCACAAGAAGCGAGCCCAGGG
>NW_007828657.1:0-789 GCF_000696425.1 Galeopterus variegatus
TATGTAATTATAGCAACGTAAATGTGAAGTTTTAATACTTTCTTTTTGAGTGTGCTCACCTAAAAAAGAAAATATGTGGTACACCTATTCTTGTAGTATTAGGTAAATTATCACAAACATTAAGAACCATAAGCACTTTCTTCTTTACAGGCATTAGACGTTAAAGAATAGCCACTTCAGACAGTTTTTCTAAAACTAAAAAATGAAGATAAAATGCAACAATGTGTAAAAATGTTTTAGACAAGTGTTTTAAAGATACTCTGAAGCTGATTGTAAAGCAAACACTTTAGAGGATTAGAAGTAAGCAATAACCACTAAATTCTATAGATCATAAGAAAATAAATTAGATGTTGTCATTCCAAGGCTTAATCTTTCATCAACTGAGACAGAAGGGGGGAAGTAACTCAAACTCTAACAAGTCTGTTAGTAAGGCTGCTTTCTTGATTCAAAGAGAACACACATAATTCAACAGTGTGGAAGACATTTCTACTCACTCATTTATCATGTGACGTCCAATCTGACACATCAGACATAATTCAATCAAATAGTGAAGACAACACTATCATAACCATGACACTGTAGGATTCATGATGACGTTGTCGATAATGAAAACAACTGTAGAAAGACTACAGGAACAATCTATTCACTATGATAAGATGAGTAATAATAATAACTACCAATTATGGAGAGTCTACTGCCGTGGGTTAATACCTTTACATATACCATTTTTAAAGCTCAAAACAGGTTTCTGAAAAGTCATTCTTATTCCATATTAGAGAAGACAAAACT
>NW_007828658.1:0-789 GCF_000696425.1 Galeopterus variegatus
GGCCTTGATAAATGGTTACATTGTATAATGTTGAATATACTAGTTAACCTGATTTGAGCATAACATATTCCATACAGTGATGATATTCATCTCTGTACCATACAGATGTGTACAATCAACTCTTAACAATAAAAAGAAAAGAGAGAGAGAGGGAGAGAAAATTTATCCGTTGGATCAGTAAGGAAAAGTCATAAAGTGAAGACGAAAATGGCTCAGAAAATAATTACAGGAAAACGTTTGCAAAGAAAATTGGATAAAAGCAAGCAAATGAATTTTTTAAAAAAATAGTAACCTAGTTGTACTAACATCTTTTATTGAAATACCCATTTTTCTTTTACACAGATTTGCAATGCCACCTTTGTCATATACACAACTTCCAAATGTGCTAAAGCTCTATACTGGTTTAGTTATTGTAGCCGTAAAATACATTTCAACATCTGAAAGGGGTGTTCTCATTTTTTCTCTTTTTAAAAAAAATAAATTTCACATCTTTTTGATCTTGTTTATACCATCTGAACTCTAGAAGCAGCATATCTAGTTCTCTGAAACAAAACAAAACTTGTTGGCTTTTTAAAATTGGAACTATATTATAGGTATAGTTTGACTTCGGAATAATTGGCATTGGCATCTTTGTGGTGAGTATTTCTATCCAAGAATATGTATATCTTTCTATAATTTCCATTTTTTATTTTTGAATAGTTTCAGTGCTTGTTTTATAAAAAGTTTACGTATACTCACATCTTGTGAGGATTTTGTTGTTCATTTGATCACTTTTTCTTAGCTTTATTA
>NW_007828659.1:0-789 GCF_000696425.1 Galeopterus variegatus
TACCTTCAATGATGTGAGCAGGCTTCATCCAATCAATTGAAGGCCTTAAGAGTGAAGACTGAAGTTTCCCAAAGATAACGAAATTCTGCCTTGAGACTGCAGCGTGGAAACCCTGCCTATGTTTCCAGCCTGCAGGTTTCAGACTCAAGGCTGCAACACCAATTCTTCCCTGAATTTCCAGCCTACCAGCGAACTCTACAGACTTGCCAACCGCACAATCATGTGAACTGATTCCTTAATATAAATAAATAAGTAAGTACATACGAACATAAATCATATATCTCCATCCTATTGGTTCTGTTTATCTGGAGAACCCTGACTAATCTAATACACTGTTTAAGTAAAACTAGCAGTAAGCTTCTGGCACAGAGCATACTCTTGTATCCACTAGGCTTCTAAAGTAGAACTGTATTTTGGGCTAACTTTGCATGATGTAACAAAGTGATTCCAGAGCCGGTCACTTTATTTTGCCTGCTTGATACCAGATAACCTAGTTGATAAATGCAGACATTATTTTTACTGATCAACCTATTAGAAAAAGTCCCCAAGAACTTGTCAATTGCATACATTAAACAGTGTGCAAAGATTGAGGAATTGTTGTGTGGCTTTTACTGGAATCAGCTGAATCACCCCAGCCAGGGCTGGCTTTAGGGAATATCTAGCAGAAGTTCTCATGCTGAATTGATAACGTATAGCTTTTTGTATTATTTTGTTTACAACCACGTAAGTCTTTTACAAGTCAAAATAAAATTAAAGGCATCTAATAACCCCTTCAGCCTGGCCCCTCCA
>NW_007828660.1:0-789 GCF_000696425.1 Galeopterus variegatus
CCCACCGCACCTCCTGGGCTGAAGTTCCTTATTTTTAAAATGGGGGCAGTGATGAGACAGCCTTTAAGATTCCTCCACCGCCAAACTTCCACGACGGTGGGCTCCGACAAGGAGGTGGAGGTCCAGCCTAGGCTTCTAGAACAGTCCAAACACTCTTTGTGCAACTGAGAAGAGCACATGCTGAATTGCAAAAAAGCCTGAATTATGGCATAACCACAATACATTGAATGTTTTCTTCATTCAAATACACAAGGTACGGCAAATTCATCGTTAATCAAGTATTTACAAGAAGAGGTCTTCTGGGTTCTGCATTAATAAATAAATCATTAACTTTCATTTGGCCATATATATATTATTTTTTTTTTGTCTTTTGTCGTTTTCCGTGTCCGGCAACGGATCGCAACCCTCGGTGTCGCCCCCGTGCCTCGCTCAGCCAGTGAGCGGGAACCGGTCTGTATGTGGGATCCGAACCCTCGGGCGGGAGCGCCGCCGCGCTTCCCAAGCGGCGCACTTATACAGTGTGCCACCGGGCCGGCCCTGGCCATATTTTTTAATGCATGAAAACTGAATTGCTGAGTTTCTTTAAAAGTTAGTTTTCATTAGAGGGCTTTCTACTCACTTCTGCAAACTACCTAACTGGGCACTTTGAGTCCAACTGTAAACTGTGAATTCCAAATGAGTGGAGTCTGACCAACAGAATGCCACCATGCCTCACCCTGAGACCTTGCCTCACCCTTCTCCTTCCTGGGAACCTTGTGCATCCTTCCCCATCTGTGGAGTCAGGTCTTT
>NW_007828661.1:0-789 GCF_000696425.1 Galeopterus variegatus
TTTAGAGGTATCTGTGGTGAACATCTGGCTACCAAATGCTGCTGTTTCCTTTGCCCTGAACCGTTCTCATTGAAAAGTTCTATTTATTTTAATGTTGAAATTTTAACATATATACATTAAGTATTTTTGAATTATTAAGTCTCATAAAATGCAAAATGTGTGCTTACTTCTTTTCCTACTAAAGACAATGTGTATGGTAAGGGTAAGGTTTCAGAAAAAGGAGCCAAAATGGAAAACCTTGTTTTAAATATGCTTCGATATTCTAAAAGTCGCCTTTGCACTGTGAAAGTACCACAGTCTAACTGTAGGCTTTTTATGTGCATATTTTAAATCAGTGAGTGGTTACTAATATACTTTTTTTTTTTAAAGAAATGTGAATATGTGTTTCTTATACATAAGCTATACAGACTGTAGAGTGAGTGTGTGTGTGTATATATGTATGTATGTACACACATACAGACCTGAGGCTTGGTTAAAATTCCATGTAAAGATGGACAGACATAGAACATAAGCATTTTCTTGAGTGTGGAGTTATCAGCTCTATAGTACTAACATACTTATGAGAAAAAGATCTTTTTTAAAAAAGTCATCCTCTGAACATGTCTCCTTTCTTATTTTAAGACAATTTTAAAGAGCCCAGTTTCTGGAGCTAGACTCCCAAGTTTGAATCTGGACTCTATAACTGTTGACACTCAGCAAGTTACTGAACTTTTCTGTGTCTCAGTTGCTTATTTACAAAACAAAACTGGTCACATTATAAGGCAGTAGCATAATTATGGGTTATTTTGA
>NW_007828662.1:0-789 GCF_000696425.1 Galeopterus variegatus
GTTGCCTTCAGACCTGCCTACAAGAATGGCTTAAGGAAGTGTGCTAAACAGAGAGGAAACAATAAAAGAAATAGTCATAGAAAATTAGGAAGGAACTAAGATGTTAAGAAAAAAAAAATACAAGTAAATACAATAAGCTTTTCTTTTTCTTGTTAGTATTATGAATAATTATATCTATAATTATATTATAGTAAATAAATATATTTGACATTTTAAGCCAAATTTTAACGTCATCTTATATGGTTCCAAAGATATGTAGAGAAAAATGTTAAAAAAATATATTACAAATTTGGAAGGTAAGTTTATAGAAAGTAAGATAAGGTTTTTACACCTTAACTAATAAAAACATAACATATCTAGAGTATGATAATATAATGTAATACCTTGAAAAGCTATACAATGATATCAACTCAAACACTACATATCAACCAAAATGGCATTCCAAAATAAGTTCAAGTAGTTTACAGGGAAGCAGGAAAATTAATTCAAAAACCAAAAAAGAAAAAAAAAAAAAAAAGGATAGAACAAGCAAACAAGCAAAAATAAAATAAAATAAAATAAAATAGCGGATATAAGCCCTGACATGTCAATAATTACATTAAATATAAATAGTCTAAACATACTAATTAATAGGCATAGATACCAGAATGGATTAAGAGACAATACAAAACTATGTACTGTTTATAAGAAACTCAGTTCAAATGTAAACATATAAGCAGATTGAAAGTAAAAAAAAATGACCCCAAAACCCCACATATTCTATAAATATAAATCAAAGAAAAGCAGGTT
>NW_007828663.1:0-789 GCF_000696425.1 Galeopterus variegatus
GTGGCCAGTATCTCAGTCCCCTCTGATCCTCCAGCCTGGCAGCTTCAGCTGAACTTTCTAAGAGAAAAACAAAGCCTCTATCTAGACATGGTTTGTTTGCATCTACAGACTGTATGGACCTTGAGTCTCTCAGCCAAGACCCTGGAGAGCTTGGCTATCATCCTCCTGGTGGAACAAAGACAAGGTGCTGGTGGTGGTGGTCCTGGATGGCCTGAGGGAGGGTATCTCTACACCACTGCTGCACCTGCTTGGGCAGAAGAGGATAGGATGGCAGGAGGTGAGGGGGCCCAGGGCTGAAACAAGGTCCTGAAGCACGAGACTCCTCCAGGCCAGAGGCCCCTCCCTGAAGGCCCATGTCCCTGTGTCCAGCAAGAAGTGATGTGCCCCCTGGAGCACGCACAGTCCAACAGAACCAGGATCCTGAAATGTGAAATGACTTTGCTTTTTTAGCCCCTTTTAGAGCTTGGTCACGACAAGCTCTTCTGGTTTGTCATGAAAACAGTAAAACCAAATCATGGAGCTCTAACACAGTGATGATTCTCTAGATACCCAGTGAAAGTAGTTGTGAGCCTTTTAAAAAATAAAGATGCACCACTACAACCCCAAACCCCAACATTTTCCCCCAGAATCTTCTGGGATGTGTATGTCTGTTTAGAGCTACAAACTGCTTTTGAGAGCCAGCTGGGGCTGAGAACCAGTACACTAGCACACGGTAGACAAAAGATTCCAAAACGCGGGATGGGGGGGTGATGATCAGAGCACACTAGTGGCAGGCAGAGTGCCCCCCCC
>NW_007828664.1:0-789 GCF_000696425.1 Galeopterus variegatus
GCAGTAGCCTTATTGTGATCATGAAGGGAGATGCTGCTGACAGATTGAGAATGGCAGAGTAAAAAGATGGAAGGAATCTGAGTCCTCACTGACATTGTTAATATGGGGCTACCTATCTTTGGATTCCTTATTGTCTGAGATAAAAAGATGGGCTTAATGTTTAAGCAACTGTTAAGCAGTTACATGTAGCTCAAAGCATCCTATACCCCATTTTAAAGAGTCCCATTGCCAGGAACCAAGGGCAAATGATAGAACTTCCAGATCAGGTTGGGGAAATTGCAACTTAGGGGAACTTCGTCTCTTGCTTGTTAGTCCACCATGCACTGTTCCCCTTCCCCCCATGGTAAGGGAATACTAGGAAAGGAATGGTTGTGTGACCTGTTAGAAAAAGGCTGAGGCTCTTCCACAGATTTCCCTGATTACTCAGAATGGCATGGTCGAGTAGCCACAGTGTTCCCTTTGAGAGCAATGGGGAAGGCAGGGAGAAAAAGCCAGACCTGGAAGGGCTGTGGGTGTGGATGAGAGGATACGTGCTCTGGACCCATAACTGGAGACCATCCAGGACTGAGGAGGCCTGATAAGCTCCAAGGTCCAGGCAGAAGAGGTACCTTCCACTGAGGACAGATGGTGCCTGCTACCTCTTAACATCCCCGATGCTGCCCAACCTTTTCCTCCAAACTTGGATGCAACCCCAAGAAAAAGTGGGGAGCGGAAACTCTGAACTGCCCGAGAAAAAAATGAATTGATGGAGTTTACCCTGAACTGAGTAAAAATCAAGCTTCCTAACAA
>NW_007828665.1:0-789 GCF_000696425.1 Galeopterus variegatus
TTGGGGAGTGCCGAAGCCAAGCCGAGACATCAACCTGGTTTAGAAGTTGCCATTTCCCAGGACACACTTGCTGCTGGAAGTTGGGCACTGGGAAACCTGTGCTTGGGAAGGACCCTAACGATATATTTAATTTCTTTTTTTCATCTTTAAAATTGTTGCTCCAGGGGCCAGCCCGGTGGCGCACTCAGTAGAGTGTGGCGCTTGTGAGTACGGTGGCGCTCCCGCCGAGGGTTCAGATCCCACATAGAGACGGGTCTGCTCACTGGTTGAGCGTGGTGCGGGTGCGACACCGAGGGTTGTGATCCCGTTGCCAGTCGCGGTACGGGTGCGACACCGAGGGTTGTGATCCCGTTGCCAGTCGCGGTACGGGTGCGACACCGAGGGTTGTGATCCCGTTACCGGTCACGAAAAAAGACAAAAAAAAAAAAAAAAGGAAAATTGATGCTCCAGGAAGACAGCAGGGCAGATGGTAGTCACTCCACTTTGCAAGACTGTATCTGAATTTGCTAACAGGCTCTCCCAGGGTTGGTAGCTGTGAAGTCCCTTATTAGAAGGGCATTGGTCTTGGGAAGGCAATGATAAAGTATGATTCCCCATGGCCTGCAGAGCCTCCCCAGGTGACAGTCAAGGAGTCCAGGACTGTCCTTGGTTCTCTTCCAGGAGCTCCTCTGATGATGTTCCTCCCCATTCTAAATTCCAGACAGCTGCCATCAGCTCTCCTACATACCCCCCCCGGCAGTACGTACTGTCCCCATACAGGTCATATGGATTGCACCTGTCTCCTTGCTT
>NW_007828666.1:0-789 GCF_000696425.1 Galeopterus variegatus
AAAAAAAGAAAAAATAACAGGTGAGACAGTATAAGATTATTATCCTGGGGTTTTTGATCTTGGCACATCCTCTCCCCCATGCCCCCAGTCTTTAAGGAGAACAGAAGTTTGGGACCAAGTTCACTCTACAATGATCTCAAGACCACCAGTAAACTGTCATTTGAGGTTGTCACGGACGCAGTTCTTATTCTAGTATTGGGCTTGTTCTCAGAACCAGGTAAAGACCTACGGGTGAGAGTGTCTGAGCAAGAGTGTCCCATCCCATCTTCTGTCCTCCATGTTGGCTAATGTTGCCCTCTTATCCTCATGAAGAAAATTAAAAGAATGTAAAATCTTAGAGGTACAGCTGGGGATGTTAAGGTGGGGGTGGGGAGAGGAAGTCGGATGAGGGTCTTTGGGGCCCTCAGACAGGAAGGTTTGCCTGCCTATGCCCAGCTTGAGGGAGCACGAATTTATGTTCCTTCCCACTCCCAATGACCTCCCAGAGTCCCCTTACCCTTGGGGACACATGACAATGAATGGATGTAGGGCCAAGTAGCAGAGACCTTGTAGCTGGCCAGGAATTGGGTGAAGATTTGACTTAAGCTTGGTTTGGGGAAATTAAAAAAGAATGAAAACAGAAAGGAAAAGCAGTTATCCTGAAAAGTCAGGAAACCGCTAGCAGGATCTCAAGTAAAGTTCACTTCTCCTGAGGGAAAATTGTACTGCAAGACCCAGGACCATATTCGTCCCGCCCTACCCGGCGCACCCCTCCCCTTCTCCCCCTCTCCCCGCTTCAAGAGCTGGAGC
>NW_007828667.1:0-789 GCF_000696425.1 Galeopterus variegatus
TCCTAACCAAGATCCCAACAAGTTTCATGCACTGTCTTTATTTGTTATGTCTCTAAACTGAGATAGCTTTCCCCCTTGTTTTTAATGACATTGACTCTTTGAAAAGACCAGTCTAATTGTCTTGAAGAAAATTTCATGTTCTAGAATTGTCTGATTATTTCCTTGAGGTGCTGCTTAGTTTATCCTTTATCCACGGACTAACAAACTTTTATAAATGTTTTTTAAATGTACATATTTTTATAGTTTTCACAATTTGTATATAATTAAAAGAAGGATTAGAATTTGTCTTGAGCCAGGTAATTGTGCTAAGTATGTTACATGTGTTATCTTATGAAATCCTCATAACAACTCACAAGAAAGACTTCCTGACATTTTGTTATATCCATTTTGCACATGAAGACACTGATCTTTTAAGTGTTCACTTTCTCAAGACTATAGAGTGAGTGGATGCACCAGGATTTTAACCCTTTCCTGTCTCCAAAGCCCAAGCACGCTCTAAGCCTCATGCCTGTGTCACCCACCAGAAAACAGGCTCTTTGAGGGTAAAGTCATATCTTCATCTCTCTAGACTCCTAACATGAGACACTACACCTCTGCCTAAGAACAGATTCAGAAACATGAATCCTGAGTGAATATAGCTCTCTGGCACTTAGGACACATATTTGTGGAATGAATGAATGACCATCTTTGGGGCCATTAAGTCAGCCTTAGATATTCGATATTATTAAAATCCAAGATTTGGGAGAGAGCAATGAACAGGACTGCTTTTCACACCTGGTCATGCAAAGT
>NW_007828668.1:0-789 GCF_000696425.1 Galeopterus variegatus
TCCGTGCCAGGCATTGCATCAACATATGTTGAATTCTTAGAACAACCTTGTCAGTTGGCCGCCAGCATTCTTACTTGATAGACATGGGTTCTGAGGTTTAGAGGGGCTGAGTGGCAAGCCCATGACTCTCCAGCTCCTGTTCCTCACCATCACAGCATGCT
The DNA here is from genome assembly GCF_000696425.1 of Galeopterus variegatus. NCBI lineage: Eukaryota > Metazoa > Chordata > Mammalia > Dermoptera > Cynocephalidae > Galeopterus > Galeopterus variegatus. The sequence continues at coordinate 162 of NW_007828668.1, forward strand.
GCCACCAAGTGGCACTACCTACATCAATGGCAGCTGTTCGTGTTATCGGGCCTGCTGAAGTCACACGGTCTGACTGCTGCTCCAGGTCAGGCACCCACATGGGGAAGGGCTGCGAGGAAGGAGGTGGGCAGAGCTAAAGAGGGCAGCTAGTGGGCACCCCAGGTCAGGTGATGGGACTGATGGGAGCTCATTTCATCTCCACAATCAACAGTCCATAGAAAAGAGTCTACAAATGAAATCTGGCCTATGACTAAGGAGTCAGCAAAGTCTGTGAAGAGGTTTGCGTGAAGAACTAACCTGCTTGGTGCCAAGTTTGTTTATTCTTGGCTAAAAATGACTTCCTGTTTCTAGGAAAAGAGGCCCTTGATGAACATAAAACATTTCTTACAAAACAACTTTTTGCTGAGCTCAGGCCCTGTGACTCAGTGTCATATGGATTATATTTCCTATAACATGCTCTGTGCTGAAAAATCAAGGGTAGAAGTGTTGAATGGGGGCTTTTGGTCGTGGGCTGTGCCTGGTGTAGATGGGCTGTTGCTGCACACTCCTTCCTGTAGGGATGGAACGCCAGGCCAGGGGCCCTTTCCTGCTGTGCTCCGGGGGCCTTGGGCCGCCACAACAAGCACCA
>NW_007828669.1:0-789 GCF_000696425.1 Galeopterus variegatus
GCAGTAGCCTTATTGTGATCATGAAGGGAGATGCTGCTGACAGATTGAGAATGGCAGAGTAGAAAGATGGAAGGAATCTGAGTCCTCACTGACATTGTTAATATGGGGCTACCTATCTTTGGATTCCTTATTGTGTGAGATAAAAAGATGGGCTTAATGTTTAAGCCACTGTTAAGCAGTTACATGTAGCTCAAAGCATCCTATACCCCATTTTAAAGAGTCCCATTGCCAGGAACCAAGGGCAAATGATAGAACTTCCAGATCAGGTTGGGGAAATTGCAACTTAGGGGAACTTCGTCTCTTGCTTGTTAGTCCACCATGCACTGTTCCCCTTCCCCCCATGGTAAGGGAATACTAGGAAAGGAATGGTTGTGTGACCTGTTAGAAAAGGGCTGAGGCTCTTCCACAGATTTCCCTGCTTACTCAGAATGGCATGGTCGAGTAGCCACAGTGTTCCCTTTGAGAGCAATGGGGAAGGCAGGGAGAAAAAGCCAGACCTGGAAGGGCTGTGGGTGTGGATGAGAGGATACGTGCTCTGGACCCATAACTGGAGACCATCCAGGACTGAGGAGGCCTGATAAGCTCCAAGGTCCAGGCAGAAGAGGTACCTTCCACTGAGGACAGATGGTGCCTGCTATCTCTTAACATCCCCGATGCTGCCCAACCTTTTTCTCCAAACTTGGATGCAACCCCAAGAAAAAGTGGGGAGCGGAAACTCTGAACTGCCTGAGAAAAAAATGAATTGATGGAGTTTACCCTGAACTGAGTAAAAATCAAGCTTCCTAACAA
>NW_007828670.1:0-789 GCF_000696425.1 Galeopterus variegatus
GTCAGCAGGATTCTGAAAATAGCCCTAGCAATACACTGGGAGACCAGCAGCAACAGCCACATTGTCAGAGATCCCCGTTAACAATACAAAATCTCAGGTCTCATCCCAGACTACTGCACCATCATCTGTATTTTAACAAGATCCCCAAGTAATTAGGAAGCACATGCAAGTTTGAGAAGTACTGCCCTAGCCTACTGGTTCTCACACTCGACCCATACATTGTAACCTCCTGGGCAGTTTGAATTTTTTTTAAAAAAAGATAAAAAAGCAAGATATGTTAAAGACATGTCTAGGAGTGAAGCACAGTATTATCTTTTTGAATGCTCCACGATTTTAATGCGTAGGCAGGAATGATCAGTGGTTCTCCAACAGCAGCAAGTATCAGAATCACCCAGAGGGCTTGTGGCAACACAGACTGTTGGGCCCCACCCCAGAGTTTCTGACTCACGAGGTCTAGGGTGGGAGCCGAGAACATGCGTGTCTCACAAGCTCCCAAGCGAGGCTGAAAATGTCTGTCTGGGGAACCACACTTCGAACACTGCTGATCTTAACGGAGATAACAAATGCCCAGAGTGCTTTCCTAGGTTCCAAACTAGCAGTGTCAGCCTCACCTGGGAACTTATTACAAATGCACATAAGCAGGCCCCACCCCTGACCTGCTGAATCAGAAACACTGGGGCTGGGACCCAGTGATAGGGTTTAAAAAGCTCTACGGGTGATTCTTACGCAAGCTAACATTTGGAAACCGCTGGCCTGGGTGCTCAGCTCCAAGCTGTGGAACAGTCAACA
>NW_007828671.1:0-789 GCF_000696425.1 Galeopterus variegatus
CATCAATCTAACTAAACTCATCAGACCGAGCTCATCGATCTACGTAAACTCATCAGGCCAACCCCATCGATCTAAGTAAACCCTTCTGACAAAGCTCATCCATCTAAGTAAACTCATCACAGAAAGCTAATCGATCAAGTAAACTCATCAGAAAAAGCCCTTCGATTTAAATAAACTCATCACACCAAGAACATAGATCTAAGAAAACTCATCAGATCAAGCACAACGATCTAAGAAACCTCATCAGACCAAGCACATCAATCTAACTAAACGCATCAGACCGAGCTCATTGATCTAAGTAAACTCATCAGAGAAAGCTATTTGATCTAAGTAAACTAATCAGACCAAGCTCTCTGAGTGAAGCAAACTCATCAGACCAAGAACATCGATGTAAGTAAACTCATCTGACCGAGTTCATCGACCTAAGTAAAATCATCAGACCGAGCTTATCAATCTAAGTAAACTCATCAGACCAAGAACATCGATGTAAGTAAACTCATCTGACCGAGTTCATCGACCTAAGTAAAATCATCAGACCGAGCTTATCAATCTAAGTAAACTTATCAGACCAAGCACATTGTTCTAAGTAAACTCATCAGACTGAGCACATCTATCTAATTAAAGTCAGAAGACCGAGCTCATCGATTTAAGTAAACCCATCAGACCATGCTCATCGACCTTAGTAAACTCATCAGAGAAAGCTAATCGATCAAATAAACTCATCAGACCAAGCTCATCGATCTAAGAAAAGCCATCAGACCATGCTCATCGATCTTAGTAAACTCATCA